>NC_091131.1:9547299-9654799 GCF_040183065.1 Periplaneta americana | reverse complement strand
TCTCAGTGAAACTTAGAGCAGAGTCCGTATACGCCAGTTTCTATCTGATGCTTTTCCAATTCACTGCGGGCTAAAGTAGGGAGATGCACTATCACCTTTACTTTTTAACTTCGCTCTAGAATATACCATTAGGATAGTTCAGGATAACACAGAGAGTTTGAAATTGAACGGGTTCCATCAGCTTCTTGTCTATGCGGATGACGTTAATATGTTAGGAGAAAATCGACAAACGAGTGGGGAAAATGCGGAAATTCTACTTGATACAAGTTAAGCGATAGGGTTAGAAGTAAATCCCGAAAAGACTAAGTATATGATTATGTCTTGTGACCAGACTATTGTACGAAATGGAACTATAAAAATTGGAGGTTTATCCTTCGAAGAGGTGGAAAAATTCAAATATCTTGTAGCAACAGTAATAAATATAAATGATACTCGGGAGGAAATTAAACGCAGAATAAATATGGGAAACGCGTGTTATTATTCGGTTGAGAAGCTTTTGTCATCTAGTCTGCTGTCAAAAAATCTGAAAGTTAGAATTTATAAAACAGTTATATTACCGGTTGTTCTGTATGGCTGTGAAACTTGGACTCTCACTTTGAGAGAGGAACAGAGATTAAGGGTATTTGAGAATAAGGTTCTTAGGAAAATATTTGGGGCTAAGAGGGATGAAATTACAGGAGAATGGAGAAAGTTACACAACGCAGGGCTGCACGCATTGTATTCTTCACCTGACATAATTAGGAACATTAAATCCAGACGTTTGAGATGGGCAGGGCATGTAGCACGTATGGGCGAGTCTAGGAATGCATATAGAGTGTTAGTTGGGAGGCAGGGGGTAAAAAGACCTTTGGAGAGGCCGAGACGTAGATGGGAAGATAATATTAAAATGGATTTGAGGGAGGTGGGATATGATGGTAGAGACTGGATTAATCTTGCTCAGGATAGGGACCTATGGCGGGCTTATGTGAGGGCGGCAATGAACCTCCGGGTTCCTTAAAAGCTAGTAAGTAAGTAAGTAAGTAAGTAAGGAAGTTAGTTGGATCCACCTCCCGCCCGTAGGCCTATAATATAAATTCCCACCAGCGAATAAGGTCTGAATTCAACACTGTTCTCAACATAGAGATGGTGATAGTAGTAAATTTCAGAATGCCACTGATTGCATGGTTGTATGCAGATCGCCAGCGACCTTGGACAAACTTATTGCCAGCCTGAAGCTATCCGAGAAGAGCAAAAGAAAAGATGTCCTGACTTAGCGGGAAAATCCAGCGCATGCTGATATGAGATATTTCTCCGAATTGAAGACAGGAATTATACCTGCAGTGAAGTCTGTTATGAGTCGCCGAGATGATGCAGTGGACATTTCCAAGACTCTCCAGACCTGTTCTCAGTGTTGCCAACTGGACGGAAATTCCGTCAAAATTGACGGAATTTAAACGTAGCGGACGGGAAAAAAATGGCTTTGAAGGGTGACGGATTTTCTGGCGGGAATTACGAATTAGATCCTTTTTTGACATTATCAGCTGCTGTAATTTTTAATTGTTTAATTTTTAGGAGATTTTACTTTTTATTTGAACTGTCCTGCCTATTTCGTACTATATTTAAGAATCCCGTTTCAAATTTCCTCGCAATCAAGTCAGATGTTGACGATTGATTATTTTAATCAGAATTGGTAAGTAAATTGTGTTAAAATGTGCTTGTATTCAGCGTGATTCACGAGGAAAGGTAAAAAAATTTACGATGTGAATTCTGGAGTCATTCTGAGTCAAAAAGTTCATATGTATATGGGTTCGTTTTCGAACGGAGATATGGCTCTTTCATTCCGCAAAAATTTATGACATTCCATTGTACTAACTCGCATTTAGAGACAGATAACGGACAAATTTAAAGTTTATATTCACTTATGCATACATATCTAATATTTTAGACATCGAGGTCGATGTTTACGCACTTTTCAAAGGTACCTCCTTCTGCTTCAACACACTGTTGCGCTCGGGCATGAATCGCGCTCGTCGCTCGGGACAGTTGCTCGTGGCTGTTCTTTGTGCGGAATGCAGCATCCAAAATACGGTCTATTAGCGCCTCACTCGTTTCCACTTTTCAAGTCTTTCATCCAACCCTATAAATATTCTTCGATGTGGTACGTTTCTGTTCGGAAAGCGTCGTTCATATTCAGCGATAGTACGCAAGGAACTTCCATCACACAAACCATAAACATACACAATATCGGCGTATTCTGCAGTCGAAAATTTATAAGACATCTTGAAAAACACAACTTAACACTTACGATAACTGTACCTGTATAACTACTGTACTGTAGGTAGCTGACTGGACTGCTGTGAACCGATAAGTGATAGTGTATTTGTGTTATGTGCTGGTTCTGTGTCATTACATCAGACAAGGGCAGGCGATTGGACATTTGTAATGCCCCACCACCCGGTTTTTGAGATGAGATTCCAATGTTGCGTCATTCATTCCGATCGGTGACCTTGTCTCACGTTCTCACGTCAGCAGCATATGGTAACGTCTGATTCACATTGGGGCGAGACGTTTTATAAAAAAAAAATGCATCTAGCTCCGCGATCGTTCGAAAACGGACCTATGTTCATATGAACTCTTTCACTCAAAATGGCCTAAGATATCGTATCCTAAATTTTTTACCCTTCCTCGTGAATCACCCTATATATTAGGGCCCCATTACTTTTTTAATTTTGACGGATTCTGACGGATTTCCAGGTGTTATACTGACGGGAATACAATTTATGTGTTGGCAACACTGCCTGTTCTTCAGTCCAGCCATGGCAAGTTCAGAGAAATGTTTGTCAGTCAATACGTGTAATTGAATGTAAAGAGAATTGTTATTGACGTATGTTAACTGGCAATGACAATTAAGGAGTAGCTAAATAAAAACAATGGATGGGAGACGTGAATTTCCAGACAGAGAGAGAGGGAGATTGAGAAAAATTGTAATCGCGCTAGAGTAAGTTTATAATAGGCCTATTCGTAGTTTTTGTTTATTTACGTGAGCAGTGACTCTTACTGTATAATTACCTCCAAGGTTAAACCTCACTTGCAAGTCTACTGCTCTGACAACTAACCGAGTCCTGCAGAGTCAGTGTAAGGTCAACAACATGTCTATAAGGCTGGGTCCACTCTGCGGAAAAGAAAACTGTTTCAGGCAGACCATCTCCAAACCGTTTTTGTTCACCAAAATCTCCATTTAAACTCGCTATAATTCGAAATCCTGATCACATACATATTAGTCAACGTCGCAAATTTCTAGCGCAATAATTAATAATAGATCCCTATTAGAAACAACAACAACAACCAAATTTCTTGGCTTAAAAATCGATGTGTTAAATTGGAAAAATCATATTAAAGAAATTACCCCCAAACTAAATTCAGCTTGTTTTTCTATTAGATCTATGAAAAAGATAGTAAATATCAATACCTTGAAAACAATATACTTTGCATACTTCCACTCGGTAATGAGTTTTGGAATAATATTCTGGAGAAATTCCACAGATAGTAACAATATATTTCCATTACAAAAAAGAGTAATTAGAATAAGAGTAGGTGCCAAATCTAGGGAATCGTGTAGGACTATTTAAAAAAAAAAAACTACAAATAATGCCCATGGCTTGTCAGTATATCTTTTCATTAATAATCTTCCTCGTATGTAATCGTCAAAACTTTGTAACTAATTGAACAGTTCATAGCATAAATACACGTCAAAAAATGACTTTCATACTCCATCGGCAAGTCTATCGTGCTATCAAAAAGGAGTGCGTTATATGGCAGTAAAAATTTTTAATAACCTCCCTATCGATATAAAAAATGAAACTCAAAACATAAGATTATTTAGGGCCAAATTAAAGAAGTACCTAATTTCTCACGCCTTCTATTCTATAGGTGAATTAATGACATTCAATAACATTTCATGAAATTGATACTAAAACTATGTGTTGTACTAGTAGACTATATTGTAAATCTCGTGTGTATATATATTTCATCTAGACTGTGACTATAAATTAAGATTTTATAATAGTATTAAATTTTTTGACTTGTTCCATATTCTAGCTGTAACCATGTATGAATACCATGGAATGTTAATAAATACAATACAATTAGTGTTGTGGGATTTAATCAATTAATCGACCAATTTCTGTTGTAAGATTAATCGAGCAAAATATTTAATCGAATAATCGAGTCGTTTAAAATTAATAGGTTGTAGTTGATATTATTATTTTGTTAATACAAACTCATACTAAAAATTCCAACAATATTTCTCTCTCGGAAATTGCGTATTTAAAAACACAATAGTACTGTTATTTTCCAACTGTAAACCAGGTAGCGTAGAGAAAATCTTTGCACAAACACTTCAGAAAGAGATAGAGATAAGAAGACAGTGACCTAGTCTACCTCTATTGAAAGTTGAAACACAATACGAAACCCTTATTAACTTTTATGGTTTTCCAAGAAAACTTCCACCTTGTTGTCAGCTCATCTTCCTAGCATATGAAATACATACTTTTCTGGGATTCGTCCCCCCTCATCCCTTATAAATATCCTTGTCTACTTACCACCGGCGTGGCTCAGTTGGTTAAGGCGCTTGTCTACCGGTCTGAAATTGCGCTCGGGCGAGGGTTCGATTCCCGCTTGGGCAGATTACCTGGTTGGGTTTTTTCCGAGGTTTTCCACACCGTAAGGTGAATACCAGGTAATCTATGGCGAATCCTCGGCCTCATCTCGCCAAATACAATCTCGCTATCACCAATCTCATCGACGCTAAATAACCTAGTCGTTGATACAGCGTCGTTAAATAACCAACTAAAATTAAAATCCATGTCCACGCTGTGTGCAAGTCAGAGCGTAACTACCTTCTTCTCTTTCTAACATCTAGTAATTCGATTACACACTTTTGCAATTTCTGTACCGAGTTTGTATATGAAGATTGTGTGTTTAACTTAATAAAGAAAAAAAAATTGGTTTTCTGTGGTTTGTGAAAATTGTAAACACCATTATGTCATGTGAGAATTTGAGAGATAAACTCGGTGGAAGGATTGGATTTAAAGTGAACGATCGTGGAGAAATGCTTCGCAGGAAAAAAGTTTTTTTCGTGTTTAGTGATGCAGGAAACATTATTACTAAACGTAGAGCGGCACTTAATTCGGAGCATGTGAATGCACTGACATGTTTAAAATCATGGATGAAGCAGTATTAACTAGGTGAGTCTTCATACTTTTTGTTATTTATGTTTGTCTCAAAAATTCCCGGAGAAATTGACACAATAAATTATAAGCCTCATAATAAATATGTTAGTAAGTAATTAAAATAGTTGTTTTGTAATAGAACGATACAATATATACAGATATATAACATTTAAATCCACACCTGTGGAGTAACGGTCAGCGCGTCTGGCTGCGAAATCAGGTGGCCCGGGTTCGAATCCCGGTCGGGGCAAGTTACCTGGTTGAGGTTTTCTCCGGGGTTTTCCCTCAACCCAATACGAGCAAATGCTGGGTAACTTTCGGTGCTGGACCCCGGACTCATTTCACCGGCATTATCACCTTCATATCATTCAGACGCTAAATAACCTAGATGTTGATACAGCGTCGTAAAATACCCCAATAAAATAAAAAAAAATACGACATTTAATACTTGTATTTATCACCGAACACAATTTAAATGTAACAATAATTGTGTATTACAGTAGTATATTAAAACATTTTTCAACTCGATCAAAACTCGATTAATCTATCGATTAAATTCAAATAGATAATCGATTAAATATTTTGATCGCTCAGCAGCACTAATATATGTATGTGTGTATGTGTATATATATGTATATAAATTGGCCATTCCCATGTTATTTAAGTAGCAACATAAAAAGAGAACAACCACCAGAGCCTCTCCTGTCGAAAAGGAATTTTTTGGTAACGAGCGCTAGGTGGAAGTATAGTTGTTTCATGCAATTCCGTAAGGATTATAACGTGACTTTTTTTGCAGTCGCTAGATGGCAGAATAGTGAAATTGATAAACGTTTTTTGTCTTTAAACAATTTATTATACGTGATCAAGGTTCGAACCCTGCGTAGCTCTAGTCTGCCGTCTCAGTATACGTTCAGTCTGTCAGTTTCCCAAGGTCAGTCAATACTGAGATGTTCCCCACTGTCTTCAGCATTAAGCGATCTACTTGCCTATCTTAATTAATCATGTCCTAGCTCGCATTTTTTTGCACTTGTATATCTCCCGTTTTCAATCTTGCTTGCCTTCGTTTTGTTGTCCTCATATTTTCTGACAATTCAAGGATTGGTTCAAAGTCTGTTCTGAGGTCAATGTATGTTTCCCCCCTCTTGCAGTTTACAACATCGACGACGTCCAGTTTCGCACAGAGTCGATTCAGATAAACAGGCTTGACTAAGTGGTTTGTGAAGAACTTCCTCTATTGAATTAATATAGTATCATGCTATTGCATTTGGTATTCCTGAATGATCCACTTGCTCCTCAACATCAGCGCTATTTATAGAACTGAAAGGAATTATCCAACCTTTAATGAAGATGACACTGTACATGTAAACTTTTGTTTCGCAATTTAACTCACAGATAAATAATATTTTTATCCATTGATAGCATTTTCCTTAAGCTACAAAATGAGATACTTCTCGCTTCCGTATCTCATGTCATACTGATGAATTCGGCCCTGAATCATAATTATAACGTCGAGCTTAAGGGGGACTATAGAGAAAATTAAATTTTCTACATTTTTTAAAAGATACAGCTTTCATTTTTGGTACACATATGAATCATAGGAACTTAATACAGTTCTCAAGATTTGGCTTTCATCTTCACATATTTTTTTCAGTTACCCGACTTAAAAAATGGTCAGATTTTAAAAATTCTACTGATACAAATTTCGTTCAAACAGATTGAATACTTTTGTACTGCACCACTGCTAAGTTAGGAAGAGAACTATGCATTCAGTTTCAGAAAAGAGTTGATGTCAGGTTACAGAGAAAAAAATATGATTTGCGAAATAACCCCAACGTTGTTTTTAATATTTTGTTTGTCACATAATGCTGGAATGCTTTACGGGGACTGGAATGCTTTACCTGCAGACTTACTAAAGGTTTTACCAACAACCAAAAATGTATTTAAAAATAGGCTTAAGGACCTTACTAATAGACGGTAATTATACACAGTATTTAAAGGGTGTAAATGATATGTTGTTATTGAAGTGCTGTATCAGTGAAGAATTATGTTGTGTCAGTGAAGTGTGTTGTATCAGTGAAGAAGTATGTCGTGTCAGTGAAGTGTGCTGTGTAAGTGAAACGTGTTCCTGTCAGTGAAGCTTTATAGTTTATAGTGGCAGTGCAAAGTATTTGAACAGTGAAATGTTTTTGAAGTGTTAGTGAAATCAGGATAGAATCAGTGAAATGTGTCGTAGTTCCAGTGCAGTGAGTGAGTTGACAGCGAAATGAGTGTAGTGTTGAAAGGTACTTGTGCAGATATGAACATATACTCGTGGGTTTTAGTTCGATCTTAGTTTTAAGATACAAATTAGAATATTTCAAATGTTATTTTAAGTGATCGTTTCATTTAATTTAGTATATTCCCTGTTGTTGTTGTTGTTGTTGTTGTTGTTGTTGTTATTATTATTATTTATTATTATTGTTAATATTAATTATTAGTATTATTATTAATTGTATGTTTAATTAATAAGTTTATTATTGTCATTATTGACTGTAATTAGTTACCATTGCCACCGGGTATATACCCACTGCAGTGTGAATAAATACACACACACATAGGCCTATATTTTTTTTAAAGTTGAAGTCTTAGAAAAAAATCCACGCAGAAAATTGTTAAGCATGATAAAATGAATATACAGAAAAAATCAAGCTTCTTAGTAGGGAATTGTAGAAGCTCTAGTGATTTGAATAACGAGGAATACACTAAATACAGGGTGAACCGTAAGTAATGTTATTAATTTCAGGAGTTATTCTTTGAGATATTTCAAAGAAGAAAGTTTAATACAATTTTGCTCGTGTTTACTTCCTTTTCGAGATAAAACTTAGTTTATATGAAACATCTCACAGCGTGTTTTGGGAAAGGCATTGATTGAATTCCCAATGTACTCAGTCAATTTAAGAGAGCAGTGTATTATGATAATAAATGATCGAAAGAATTTTAGTTTTGTCCTTTAAATATGCAGAAATTTTATCCCAAGAAATGTAACATTAAACAATTCCTTTGAAGAACGAAAAGTTAAATTGGTTCGGATTGAGTTTCTGCACATTTAAAGGACAAAACTAAAATTCTTTCAAGCATTTATTATCACAACTCACTGCTCTCTTAAATTGGCTGAGGATATTAGTAGTTAAATCAATGGCTTTCCCAAAACACGCTATGAAATGTTTCATATAAAACAATTTTTATCTCGAAAACGAAGCAAAAACTATCAAAATCGTATTAAACTTTTTTGTGTGAAATATATCAAAGAATATCCCCCTGAAATTAATGACATTACTTACGGTTCGCTCTGTATACAGGGTGATCCACGAGGAAAGGTAAAAAATTTAGGATGTGAATTCTGACGTCATTTTGAGTCAAAAAGTTCATATGAATATGGGTCCGTTTTCGAACGGTTACGAAGATATGGCTCTTTGATTTCACAAAAACGTCTGAGATTTCACTGTACTAACTCGCATTTAGAGAGAGATAACGGACAAATTTAAAGTTTATATTGACGTATGCATACATACCTAATATTCTAGACGTCGGGGTCGATGTTTTCGCACTTTCAAAGGTACCTTCTTCTGCTTCAATGCACTGTTACGCTCGGGCGTGAATCGCACTCATCGCACAGGAGAGTTGCACGTGGCTGTCTTTATGCAGCATACAAAATACTGTCGATTAGACCATCTCTCGTTTCCCCCTTCCTTTGCTATACCAAGTCTTTCATCCAACCCCATAGACAGTAAGTAGGCCTACTCTTCGATATGGTACCCTTCTGTTCGGAAAGCGTCATTCATATTCAGCGACGGCACGCAAGGAACTTCCATCGCACAAACATAAACATACACAATATCGGCGTACTCTGTAGTCGAAAATTTATAAGGCATCTTGAAAAACACAACTTAACACTTCCGATAACTGTACCTGTATAACTACTGTACTGTACTTAGCTGACTGGACTGCTGTGAATTGATGATAGTGTAGGCTATTTGTGTTATCTGCGGGTTCTGTGTCATTACATCAGACAAGGGCAGGCGATTGGACATTTGTAATGCTCCACCACCCGGTTTCTTCCTCTTATTTACATCGCTCACAATGCAGATTCCAATGTTACCTCATTCATTGCGGTCGGTGACCTTGTCTCAAGTTCCCAAGTGAGCAGCGTATGGTAACGGCTGGTTCACATTGGGGCGAGGCGTTTTACCAAAAAAAATGCATCTAGCTCCGCCATCGTTCGAAAATGGACCTATGTCCATATGAAGTTTTTCACTCAAAATGGCCTAAGATATCATATCCTAAATTTTTTACCTTTCCTCGTGGATCACCCTGTATAGCGAGGAAAATTGACTTTAAAGTTGACTTTTCAAGAGCGCTGTCCTTTGATTATGACCAGGCTTCTAGACTTTGGACCCGATACAGTAAGTTTACTGAGCTTGTACTATAGGTTGTTGACTCGCTGCAGGTAGTGAAAGGTAGAGATGTGTTGAGGTAACAACGTTGCTGTTTAGAGTGGAGTACGGTAGTATGGGGAAACACACACATGTGGACATTCTGAAAGTAAATATACATTACACAATGACAATGTCAAAATAATGTGAAAAGCATTTATTCTCATATCTTTTATAAGCATTTGTGTTTAATTATACACAGTGTTAATGATGGAAATAAACATGTAGCAATTTTAACTTCTTCATTTATCCTATTGATCGTCTTTAGGAAGTGCAGTTACAGTACAGAATTGCAATGTACTACAAGATACATTTTCAGTGTCTCAAACGTAAATCTTTTTAAGTTGTCTATCAAACACAGTTTGTACTGTGAAAAGCTGCGTTCTACGTCGCATGACTTTATAGGAGCAAAACGAGAAAACCTAACATCATTGCAATCTCTAAGAAACAGTCCTTTATTCTCGGGTGACTCTATGTCCACTAATTTGCTGTTTATGTTACACATGCTCCATATCCGTTATTTTTACTTAAAATTGATTTCCACTTCTGTTTTACACGTTCAGTAACCGGTGTACTTGATGTCTCATTAATTCTCTGTGTCATTTCCTCAACTAATTTGAGGGCTTCCGGCATCTCTTGATCTGACTTTTCTAACCGTGTAATAGTTTCAGACACAGTTTGAAAATAGGTTTGTATGAAAACCAAATTAATCATCAGAACCTTCAAATCCAGAGCGTTTTCCTTTGCGTATTTGTTGGCATTCATTCTACAGTACCCCCACCCACTGTACGCTTTACCACTATACTCAGTACGCCGTTATGCGGATTTCCCACTGAACTGCTCTATCGGGTCCGAAGTCTCGAAGCCTGATTATGACGTCATTAGGAGTGTTTCCAATTTATCTTACGCCTTTGAAAATTTTCAAACGTGTAGAATACGGTATTATGAACTATTTACAAGAAAAGGAAAATTCATTTATTGTCCAAAAGCACCGTCTCGTCATCATTTCTTTTGATACTATAAAATCGCGCATGTGATTAAAAATAAGAACCTGAAAAGGGTAATAGTGCAGAGTGTACTCACCGGTGAAGAGAAGAGCTCCTCGACTCTCTGGCGGGGCTCCTTGCCCTTCTTGGAGCGGATCAGCAGGTATATGGTGTCCACGTCACTGCACACGCGCAGGATCTTCTCCAACAACACCTTGCCCATGAAGCCCGTGCCTCCGGTGATGAAGATGACTCTCCCAGCCAGTGTGTCGGCCACCCTGTTGGGCAGCTTGCTGATGTCCACGCCCTCCTCACGCTCTGGCAGCGGCTCCGGAGGGACCCACTTGGCAGTGCCGTTCATCTTGGGGTTGTGCCCGTTTTTGAGTACCGCGTTAGGGACCGACATTTACCAAGCTCCTTCCTGAAAGAAGTAGTAATAATAATAATAATAATAATAATAATAATAATAATAATAATAATAATAATAATAATTTAAAAGCAAATTAACGCTGCAGATTTTTAAGTTGTTGACAAAAATAGTTCTAGATTATTACGTGTTCATAAATCTACAACTAGAAGCAGTGGCGGCTGATTGACTGAGGCAAGTGAGGCCGGGCCTCAGTCAATTGGCTTAACTGAAATCAAATTTTGTTTTTATGTAATGTATTAGTTACTTGAATGAAGCATATATCGCTGTAGAAGCATTTGAAAACTTCGTGATGTAGATAGACCTATTTTGCAGTAAAATTTGTTCCTGAGGCCAGGATCGCTCGTGCCGGGTCTGGCTTGTGATGTATATAGATCTGTTTTGTAGTAAAATTTGTTCATGAGGGCAGGATCGCTCGTGCCGGGTCTGGCTTGTGATGTATATAGATCTGTTTTGTAGTAAAATTTGTTCATGAGGCCAGGATCGCTCGTGCCGGGTCTGGCTTGTGATGTATATAGATCTGTTTTGTAGTAAAATTTGTTCATGAGGCCAGGATCGCTCGTGCCGGGTCTGGCTTGTGATGTATATAGATCTGTTTTGTAGTAAAATTTGTTCATGAGGCCAGGATCGCTCGTGTCGGGTCTGGCTTGTGATGTATATAGATCTGTTTTGTAGTAAAATTTGTTCATGAGGCCAGGATCGCTCGTGCCGGGTCTGGCTTGTGATGTATATAGATCTGTTTTGTAGTAAAATTTGTTCATGAGGCCAGGATCGCTCGTGCCGGGTCTGGCTTGTGATGTATATAGATCTGTTTTGTAGTAAAATTTGTTCATGAGGCCAGGATCGCTCGTGCCGGGTCTGGCTTGTGATGTATATAGATCTGTTTTGTAGTAAAATTTGTTCATGAGGGCAGGATCGCTCGTGCCGGGTCTGCTTCTGGATTTTCGTTTGTCTTCGCGGGCTTTTGACGTTGCGCTTTAAACGTTGTAACCGAGGCACAATTCGTCTGGCCTGGTCAGATTTCACTCGTCTCATCCATGGGCCGGCCTCAAGGGTAGAGTGGGGTGGGAATAGGGTGACTTGTCTTCCCAAATAGGCCATAAATAACGAACATTCCAGCTCTTTGGCAGGCAGAGACCCACACTATTCTCTCATCTTATGTCTTAGTTTATGACTTAAGAGAGGGTGTTGTACTATTGTACTTCGTGTAGTGAATCTGGGCCAATGTTGTTATGCATTTCGGGAAAATATAAACAGAAACAAATGCGAGAAATAATGCTGGTGTAGTTAATTCATTGTTAGAGTGTCCTTTTTCGAGAAGAAATAATATTGAAAGAAAGGAAGTTTTAAATAAAGGGAGAGCCGACCGAGATACCTACGACATCGCTGACAATTTTTCTGACAGATAATCTTAAAACGCGAGTTTCTATTGCATCCTGGTATGGGCAACATAAATGGTTATGTGGTAATGTGGTGCAAAATAAACTTCTCTGTTGAAAAGAAAGAAAGGGGAATTTCAACACATAATATGGGTTGCTTCATCAGACTGATACAATCACTGAAACTCGCAGCATTACAGCTTATTTGGTGAGTGAAATTATTATTTTTCATTACTAGTAATAATAATAATAGACTAATAATAATAATAATAATAATAATAATAGACTAATAATAATAATAATCATAATAATAATAATAATAATAATAATAATACAGTAATAATGATATTAATAATATAACAACAATAATAATTAATCATCATCATCATCCTTCACGAATTAGGCCTCTGTAGACCTGTTTCGGCCCCATCTAGCAGTCTTCTTAACGGTCTTCCTGGTCGACGGTGTCCTCTAGGTTTATATTCCATCATAAATTTTGGGATTCTTGAATTTTCCATTCTTGTTACATGATCTAGCCAATTGAATTTGTATCTGGTGATTTTTTCTTCTACTGACTCTACTTCTAATTGTTCTAAAATTTCTTCATTCCTTTTTCGGTCTAAAAGAGTATATCCTGCTGTTCTCCTGAAAAATTTCATTTCCGTTGCTTTGATTCTGTTCATGTCATTTTTCTTTAATGTCCAAATCTCGCTTCCGTATAGAAGGGTGGGTAATGCTAGTGTATTATATATTTTTATTCTTGTAGATTTTTGTACTAATTTAGCTTTTAATGTATTGTTTATTATTCCTAGAATTTGTGTAAATTTGGTATTAATAATAATTAATTTGGTATTAATAATAATTAATATCATTTATAAACATTTTCTATCGGAGGCACTTAAACTAGTTGCATCTGGCCTCACCGAGGATTTGGATCACTGGCCGCTACTGACTAGAAGTGACATATCGGTAAGTGGGGAGCAATATGTACTCGTACTACGAATAATGAGTATCAGTTGTCTGGTCTCGCAGCGGCACCATTGCCTAAATCACTACAACGAATCTTAATAACAGGTTACACTTAAGCCTTCCTTAAATATTGAAATTTGGGGAGATTTTGCGAGCACTACAAATTTACCAGTTATCATTCAGAAACATATTAGAATTAAACGAATAATAGGTACTGGTGATAATGTTATTTCTACTGCTAACAATACTACTTCTGTTGCTATCTTCCTATACTGTTACTGCGTTAGTATTATTATTAGTTACTACTGCTTTCACTACCGCTCTACTACTACTGCTGCTAGTATTACTATTTTTACTACTTTGCTGTTGCAACTGTTACTGACATTGCTGTTATTGTTACTACTGTTACTTCTTCTCCTGTTACTGTTACTACTGCTGCTAGTATTACTATTGTTACTACTTTGATGTTACTGCTGCTGTCACAACTGTTACTACTACTTCTGTTATTGTTACTACTGCCGTTATTACTACTGTTACTAATACCCCTGTTACTATTGTTACTCCTGCTGCTCTTATTATTAGTTACTGTTGCTGTTGCAACTGTTACTGCTACTACTGTTACTTATACTACTACTGTTTCTGTTACCAATACCCCTGTTAGTACTGTCACATATACTGCTGTTACTGTTACTACTGCTGCTAGTGTTACTATTATCATTACTTTTCTGTTACTGTTACTACTGCTGTTGTTACTGTTACTAATACCCCTGTTACTTCTACTGCTGTTACTGTTACCAATACGCCTGTTAGTACTGTAACATCTATTGCTGTTACTGTTACTCCTACTGCTACTGCTGTTACTAATACCCCTGTTACTACTGTTACTTCTACTGCTGTTACTGTTACTTCTGCTGCTCTTACTACTGCTGTTAGTATTACTGTTGTTAATATTTTGATGTTACTGTTACCAATGCAACTGTTACTGCTACTACTGTTACTTTTACTACTGTTATTACTGGTGTTACTTTTACTAATACCCCTGTTAGTAATGTCACATCTACTGCTGTTACTGTTACTACTGCTGCTAGTGTTACTATTATCATTACTTTTCTGTTACTGTTACTACTGCTGTTGTTACTGTTACTACTGCTGTTGTTACTGTTACTAATACCCCTGTTACTTCTACTGCTGTTACTGTTACTTCTGCTGCTGTTACTACTGCTGTTAGTATTACTATTGTTAATATTTTGATGTTACTGTTACCATTGCAACTGTTACTGCTACTACTGTTACGTTTACTACTGTTATTACTGGTGTTACTTTTACTAATACCCCTGTTAGTAATGTCACATCTACTGCTGTTACTGTTACTGCTGTTACTAATACCCCTGTTACTACTGTTACTTCTACTGCTATTACTGTTACTTCTGCTGCTCTTACTACTGCTGTTAGTATTACTATTGTTAATATTTTGATGTTACTGTTACCATTGCAACTGTTACTGCTACTACTGTTACGTTTACTACTGTTATTACTGGTGTTACTTTTACTAATACCCCTGTTAGTAATGTCACATCTACTGCTGTTACTGTTACTGCTACTGCTGTTACTAATACCCCTGTTACTACTGTTACTTCTACTGCTATTACTGTTACTTCTGCTGCTCTTACTACTGCTGTTAGTATTACTATTGTTAATATTTTGATGTTACTGTTACCATTGCAACTGTTACTGCTACTACTGTTACTTTTACTACTGTTATTAATGATGTTACTTTTATTAATACCCCTGTTCGTAATGTCACATCTACTGCTGTTACTGTTACTACTGCTGCTAGTGTTACTATTATCATTACTTTTCTGTTACTGTTACTACTGCTGTTGTTACTGTTACTAATACCCCTGTTACTTCTACTGTTGTTACTGTTACTTCTGCTGCTCTTACTACTGCTGTTAGTATTACTATTGTTAATGTTTTGATGTTACTGTTACCATTGCAACTGTTACTGCTACTACTGTTACGTTTACTACTGTTATTACTGGTGTTACTTTTACTAATACCCCTGTTAGTAATGTCACATCTACTGCTGTTACTGTTACTGCTACTGCTGTTACTAACACCACTGTTACTACTGTTACTTCTACTGCTGTTACTGTTACTTCTGCTGCTCTTACTACTGCTGTTACTAATACCCCTGTTACTACTGTTACTTCTACTGCTATTACTGTTACTTCTGCTGCTCTTACTACTGCTGTTAGTATTACTATTGTTAATATTTTGATGTTACTGTTACTGCTACTACTGTTACGTTTACTACTATTATTACTGGTGTTACTTTTACTAATACCCCTGTTAGTAATGTCACATCTACTGCTGTTACTGTTACTACTGCTGCTAGTGTTACTATTGTCATTACTTTGCTGTTACTGTTATTACTGCTGTTGGTACTGTTACTAATACCTCTGTTACTTCTACTGCTGTTACTGTTACCACTGTTACTACTAGTTCTGATATTGCTGCTGTTACAGCTGTTACTATTTCTTCTACTATCGTTGCTATTACTGATGGTGCTAATCAGGGGCGGTTCTACAATAAGAACTGCAGAGCTGCAGAACCGCCATTTAAATGGACCTGAAAAAATTAAAAATGTAAAACTTGCTTTTATGTAATCTAATTCATTGTTTCATTCATTTTTCCAATTCATTCTCTTTCGATTCGAGATTTTACTGTCTGCTAGGAGCCTTGAACTGCTCGAGAATTTTAGCTGTGGTGTACTTTTCGGATCTGTGATCGGCAGTTACAGAAGCTCAACGTAGGGTAGTCGGCAGCAGAAAACTGGTTTTCTTGACCGTCCCATAAGACTGCATTAGAGCTGCAACCGAAGCAGCTCTCTCCGAATATACAAAAGAACAGTCAACACCCTCATCTCTTTATGACCTGCGTTAGAACACACAGGCTTCTGGACTACTGTATATCATTACAGTTCCAGCGTGTTATAGTACTGTGGGTGGTGTGATGTGATTAGTCAGTGTGTCTTAAGGAAATATTTTATATTAAAAATGAATACAATGAAAACCTAATCGACCAACCCTTTTCGAAATTAAAAGAGGAATTGCATGTTAACGTAAGAAATTAAGACGTCCTACACAAAATTTAAATATTGAAATTTCTGGAAAAAGTCGAGGAAATCATGTAGCCTACTAGTCATTTTAATACCGAAACGTGTAATGGAAACGATTGGTTTTTTGCTGCGCTCATGAAAACGCTTTCTCCCCCACCCGTGTATTCTGTTTAGAGGAGAAAATACATGGACAAACACCGGAGTGAAGAATTTAGTTAATTTGGTTTAAAAAGAAACTAGAAAAGCATGTGGGGCACATCTCCACTACGTGACTAGTTGTACCAGGTGGGAGAGGTGTAGCGCACGGATGATTGGAGTGCAATTTCGGGTGCACAGTCAACATCGAGAAGGGCCTGTAATTACACGCGTTATCCATTTAGATGCAATAAATAGCATGCGTTTGCTAAATACACTATTTTTCATGCAGAACTACGAACCTTTGTAACCGCGGGCCGCTACTGGTGCTAATACTTTAGTACTGTTATTGTTGCCTGAATCTTTCCACAGAGTTTAGACATGAAGAACCGGAGCCTAATGTCACACATCCATAAGAGAATTCTATCCGAACTACATTAAAATGAAAACATGTAGGAAATTATTCTGAAGAAGACGAAGTTCTTGAATCTCAGTCAAATAGTTTACAATTAATTCTAGCGCAATTACGAAAGGGACTGTCTTTGTCGGTAGAATGGCAGATTACGGGCTGGAACAACCGGGATTCAAGTCCAGGCAGAGATGAATTTATTGTCTGTCGCGTTAACTTCCAGAACTGTCCGAAAAGAAACAAGTGACCTACTTGCTAAGGTAGTAGAATCTTCTGATCTGACTGTGCCAGTTACAAGTGTGTACTTCAGTTTGTGAAACGGCAATTTATATAAGAGACTATCAACTGGAACGAGCATCAGGAAAATGTTTGCAATAGAAGTGCTTTTCTTCACTGTAACGTATCGACTAAAATACAAATTCTGAGACACAATTATTAGGCCTATATTATTACATAACTTTTGTCTGTGTCACTTAAAATTTAGGTCATATTCTATATGGGAGGTTTCACATTCTTATTGGAGATGTTCATCTTTGCAAACGTGGAGAAATATTGTTTGCCCTGTTGTTGTTCTTGAAATATTTGTTATGAAGACGCATTTGTTGTTGCAACACGTACTTTGGTACTCTACCGGTTCTCCCTCTACTCGTCTATTGCCTATCACTGTTTGTTTATATCTTGTTAGAATGGAATTGACGGTTTATGTTGGGGGAGTATGGTGGGAGAACTGTGTTGCCATTATTGTAGATTGGACACATGCCTTCAGAGTGCAGTGTTGTGATCGCTTGAGACAATTTGTTGCTATAATGGAGACGAATATCTTACAATATCTTGATTATTCAATTAAGGTATTTAAAAAAACTCATGCAATTAATACTACCTCATTTTACAGCAATGATTTGTGTCTGAGATAAACTTCGATATATTGGAAGTGGGAGATTTGGCAACGTCGTTGTGCTTCTGCTTGCAAAAATATTGTGCCCTTCTTCATTGAGCCACCGGCGTGGCTCAGTCGGTTAAGGCGCTTGCATGCCGCTGCCGGTCTGAAGTTGCGCTCGAGCGCGGGTTCGATCCCCGCTTTGGCTGATTACCTGGTTTGGTTTTTTTCCGAGGTTTTCTCAACCGTAAGGTGATTGCCAGGTAATCTATGGCGAATACTCGGCCTCATCTCTCCAAATACCATCTCGCTATCACCAATCTCATCGACGCTAAATAACCTCGTAGTTGATACAGCGTCGTTAAATAACCAACTAAAAAAATTCTTCATTGATAGGAAGAAAGGGTTGTCTACTATATTATTGCATTTCTACAGCAGGTCTACAATATTATACTCCGAATCGAAAAATTCTGACACAAATTTTTTCACAATTTATACGAACTGTTATGCAGAAGAGCAAAGAGATAGCAATGTTTTTCTAATATTAATCAACAACAGAATTATGTATCTGATTTAAAATTTATTCAGACAAAAGTTTTAGTCCTTACAGATATCTATACTAGTTGTAAAATTAATGTAATCCTTGATGTAGCGAAAAAGAAAGAACTCAATTTTATACAAAAAAAGTCACATTTCTTTTCCACTCGAAGCAAAGCTGTTCTTTAAAGTAACGTAAGAGAGGAGGTGCACCATTGGCCTGCAAAAATTTAGTGAAATTCTTTTTTTATATACATCTCAGCTACTAGAAAAGCTAAATTAACAATATTTTCATTCTTAATATCCATATATTATACTTTATAAAACACTATTCAGAATATTAAAATTGTTAATGCTTACTTGTAAAAATAATATAAAATTGCATAAGTTTTTTTACAACCGTAAAGCATTTACATGATAAAATATACAATTAATTAAATATCTGCATGATTTTTTATTGGAATATTTTTAAAAATTTACATCAAGAATATAGTCTAGGATCTTTTACCTGTTCCTTGAAAGAAATATTTGTTTTCTTAATTGATACCTTCAATATTAGATTTTCCAAAATTTTAGAATCTTTTACATATTCCTTAAAATGTGTTTTTTAATTGCTACCTTCAATACTAAATTTTCTAAAATTTTAGAATCTTTTACATATTCCTTAAAGAAATATTTTTTTTTCTTAATTGTTACCTTCAATATTAAGTTTTCCAAATTTTAGAATCTTTTACATATTCCTTAAAATAAATATATTTTTCTTAATTATTACCTTCAATATTAAATTTTCTAAAATTGTAAGACCTTTTACATTTGTTTTCTTAATTGTTGCCTTCAATATTAAGTTTTCTAAATTTTAGGATCTTTTATATATTCCTTAAAATAAATATATTTTTCTTAATTGTTATCTTCAATATTAAATTTTCTAAAATTTTAAGACCTTTTACATTTTTTTCTTAATTGTTACCTTCAATATTAAATTTTCTAAAATTGTAAGACCTTTTACATTTTTTTTTAATTGTTACCTTCAATATTAAGTTTTCTAAATTTTAGGATCTTTTATATATTCCTTAAAATAAATATATTTTTCTTAATTGTTACCTTCAATATTAAATTTTCTAAAATTTTAAAACCTTTTACATTTTTTTCCTAATTGTTACCTTCAATATTAAATTTTCTAAAATTTTAAGACCTTTTACATTTTTTCTTAATTGTTACCTTCAATATTAAATTTTCTAAAATTTTAAGACCTTTTACATTTTTTTCTTAAATGTTACCAAAATTTTAGGATCTTTTACATATTGCTTAAAATAAATATTTTTTCTTAATTGTTACCTTCAGTATTAAATTTTCTAAAATTTTAGGATCTTTTACATATTCCTTAAAATATTTTTTTTCTTAATTGTTACATAATATATTCTTGATGATAGTGTTTTCATAAAGTTTAAATGTATGTACGATATTTAGCATGAAAAGTTTTGTTCATTTAACTTTTATAGTAGCTGAGATATAAAAAAATAAATTTCACTAAATTTTACAGGCCAATGGTGTACCTTCCTCCTTAAAGAAAGAGCTTTGATTCGAGTCTTTAGGGTCAAGAAATTTTTCATTGGATTTCGGCCAGTTATGGGACCTTGCTGACCCAACATCATTAGGAATTTTGGAAAATTCATCGAGTAGCGCAATCCGGTTTCGTATGCAGCTGTTAATACTGGAGCGATGATCGTACTGACTACACGTCGTCTCTGTACCTCTGCTGAGTGATGTGAACGTGGGTTTCGTCCGAACAATGCATTAACTTCATATATATTTTAAGACTGTAAAAATTGGTTTAATTTTGATACGTCTACTATGATGCAGAATTTCTTAGCGGTTATTCTAATAGGTCATAATTCAGGTAGAATCAGTAATAGTAGCAGAAACAGTAATAGAGGTAGTAGTAAAATAAATCATATTAATAATAATAAACTTCTATAAAGTGTCCGGGGTTCACTTAATCTTCTGTAAAATTGACTATTCGGTCTTTATGTGAGACCGAAATCCAAGAAGTTGGGGGTTCTGCCTTCCTGCCACTGACTTGCGTGCGGGCAGGACACATCGCTTGTTTTGCAATTACCAAGATGTCTTTGTGCTGTGTTGTTCAACTATGTGTGAATAATCCATGAACCATAAACTGATCCATGTCAAATTTCCTTTCTTTCATAACACGCGAAAGGTCTTGCGCCAATCATCAACACACCAAGCTTCCAGAACTCAAATTCTGAGAAATAATCAACCAGTATCCGCTATATCCTCATTCAACAAATTACTGTTAAATTCAAATAATAAGATGAAAAATAGTATTATTTGAGGAGCTCATTTTCAAAACATCTCTTGTCCACCTGATGACGAAAATGAGCTTCCAGCGCCCATGCATTCTTCAATTATAACTCTTACATACAGCTGTCATGATTTGGCTTCATAACGCCCTCTAAACTCTAGTAAAGCCGCACTTCGATTATTGTGACGTTCTGTTAAGTGACCAAAGTTCTGAACTGTCAATCAAGTTACAGCGAGTTCAGAATATGTGCGTCAGATACGTATGCAACATCCGACGATATGATCACATATCACCGTCCTTCGCAAGTCTTTCGTGGCTCCGACTTAAAGAACGTAGAACTTTACACTCTTTGTCTTTACTCTTTCGAATTCTGCACACTTCAACACCAAATTACCTTTCATCTCGTTTCTCTTATTTCTACTCTAACCACGACGTAAATACCAGATCACTTATCTGTGGCGCGTTAAGTGTACCTCTTCATAGAACATCTCGTTATTCATCATCTTTTACAGCATCCACCTCGCGACAATGGAATTCCCTGTCACAAAGTGTTAGGGGCTGCAAGACGAGCTTAAAAGATAACCTTCTTAGCATTTCACTAAAAACATAGGGTGCTATGCATAGACATTTCGCTAGCCCGCGCTACGAGCGTGCTAAACTAGCCCCGGCTATCGACTGATTACTTGTACAGGATTCATATCATATCATATCGCTAACACTGGTTTATGAATGCGAAAAACGCTAGTTCGCTGATCATCCACCGGAAGCCCGCGCTAAGAATGTCTATGAATATGGCCCATACTGACTTAAGCTATCACTGTCTACATTGTTACTCCTTCCTTTAGACATCATCCTGATAGTGCTGTGTTTTCAAAATTGTCTCATAATAATCTCTTTCTATTATCTAACATTATTTGAAATATATTAACATTCTATGTATTTTAGCTTAATTCTGGTACATAGTTTGTATTTCAGTGTTTAATTAATAGTTCATAGTATTTCGTTGTTTAATTCGTAAATAACTCTTGTATACATGTAGCTCTTATCTAAATCAAATTGTTGAATTCTTTGTAAGTTCATACATATGTATGTATACTTTTTGCTTGTTGAGTGGAAGAGAAGGCCTTACGGCCTTAACTCTGTCAGCTAAAATAAATCATTATTATTATTATTATTATTATTATTATTATTATTATTATTATTATTATTATAAACCACTGAAATCTTGCGTTGAAAGTGACTATTGGAATCAAACTTACTCTTTTTAACAGCATAATTACGACAATCAAGTTCACACCTGTGGAGTAACGGTCAGCGCGTCTGGCCGCGAAACCAGGTGGCGCGGGTTCGATTCCCGGTCGGGACAAGTTTACCTGGTTGAGGTTTTTTCCGGGGTTTTCCCTCAACCCAATATGAGCAAATGCTGGGTAACTTTCGGTGTTGGATCCCGGACTCATTTCACCGGCATTATCACCTTCATCTCATTCAGACGCTAAATAACCTCAGATGTTGATAAAGCGTCGTAAAATAACCTACCAAAATAAATAAAAAAACCACAATCAATCAAACATTCTGATGGTTCCATTTGAGTCTAAATGCATCCAACCTCTTTTGTTTTTTAATATCTCTTGCCTAGCTGGCAAGAAATTTTAGACCTAAAAATGTTTCTCGTGATTTCCCACAAAGTTATGGCAATGGACAAAGGTCGTCTTGAAAATAAGCTTCTCATTTGTACGTTTATAATGAGATCGGAAATAGTTATTTACGTAACTCCTTAAGCGGGCCTTTACGGAACGAGTGAGATGTTTAGAGACGACTCACGGACGGATTATCGTGACGAGTACCGTTGAACGCTTTCTTAAGGAATTACATACAATATTTTGTTTCATCTATACTAATAATAAATCTGTAGCCGAAATTTTTCTGGTAATTTTCGATTTTCCAAAAATAATTGGTCCTAACATATATAATTAACTACCCTGAAACCGAAAATCGCTTTTTTGAAATTTTTGTTTGTATGTCTGTCTGTCTGTCTGTCTGTATGTTTGTTACCTTTTCACGCGATAATGGCTGAACCGATTTCGATGAAAATTGGAATATAAATTAAGTTCGTTGTAACTTAGATTATAGGCTATATGGCATTCAAAATGCGTTATTTAAAAGGGGGTTTATAAGGGGGCCTGAATTAAATAAATCGAAATATCTCGCTTATTACTGATTTTTGTGAAAAATGTTACATAACAAACGTTTCTTTAAAAATGATTTCTGATAAGTTTTATCCTCTGAAAAATTTTGATAGGACTGATATTTAATGAGATAAATGAGTTTTAAAATTAAAATAACTGCCATCTAAAGCGGTGTATTGAAATAAAAAACAAATGACTTCATCTATAAGGGGCCTTGGACACAACAATCGAAAGCTATGAAACATAGCCTACAGACAATGTTTCTGTGTTTGTATGAAGTAAAATATCGGAAGCTAAATTAACCGATTTGTATAATTAATTATTATTTCACCATTGGAAAGTGTAGTTTCTCTGGATGGACATAATGCTATAATGTTATTACAGTAACTTGTGAGTGAATTGAGGACAGGTAAGATTAAAATAGCTTCTTATGCACAGAAAACTTGATAGGTTATTCTGTATATTCATTTCCTGTATTTCTTAAAGTAATGTTTATGAATATATTCATTTTTATCTCAGAGAATTAACGAACAACGAGAGTGTATTGATTTCGTATGCAGTAATAGTACGTTAGCTTAGCAATCCATTATTGTATAATTCAAATTTTAACTATGCTCAATTGAATCGTGTTAAAATACATAAAATACATATGCAATAAATGCAATGCAAAAAAATTGGGTAATGAGCCAAGCAAATTATGTTACGCTGTTGTAAAAGTTGTTCCTCCTGAGATTCAAGAGCTCTCACAACAAATTAAAAACTTTCTAATTCGAGTACATCCGTTATCAACATACTTTTTCATAATATAATATAATATAATATAATATAATATAATATAATATAATATAATATAATATAAACATAATAATAAATCTGTAGCCAAAATGTTTCTGTTAATTTTCACTTTTCCAAAAATAATTGGTAATAACAATTAAGAAACATGTTAAAGGAATTGTCATTGCACCAAATGAGTGGTCTCTGGATCAAAATGATCGCATCTTAATATTTTAAATACAATGTAAATTAAGTAACATATTAAACGATTTATCCTTCTATGAAACACGAATGTTCCCTGGATCAAATGTCCTATTTTAATTATGTAATTACTTTATATTTATTTCTAACGGGTGCAGCGGAGCGCACGGGTACGGCTAATATTATATAAAATATTTAATATTTGTTAATTATTGTATGTTGAGATGCACCAAATGTAGGTAGACAATACGCTCATTACAGGGCCCATAGTTCCGGTCATTGAACAAACAGTTGACGAGCAAGAGAGAATTGTTGCGAATAATCATGGCGGCAGATTTAAGAGAGGAATGTGAGATTTCAGAAGAAGTATTAAATGTAGTAAATGCAATTGTAACAATGAAAATTATACAAGATGTTTAAGAAACAGTGCAACAAAGGTGAAATAAAAATTTATGTTAGTAAATTAATTTATTTCAGTTATGAAGTTAAAGCAAACTGACAAGGAGTTGAGGAGTTAAGACTTCTAGTTTTACCAGAGAAAAATGCAGATACAACATGAGAAAGTCCACTATTGTAGATTAACGGTCACCTGACATAATTAGGAACATTAAATCAAGACGTTTGAGATGGGCAGGGCATGTAGCACGTATGGGCGAATCCAGAAATGCATATAGAGTGTTAGTTGGGAGGCCGGAGGGAAAAAGACCTTTAGGGAGGCCGAGACGTAGATGGGAAGATAATATTAAAATGGATTTGAGGGAGGTGGGATATGATGATAGAGAATGGATTAATCTTGCTCATGATAGGGACCAATGGTGGGCTTACTTCTAGTTTTGCCAGAGAAAAATACAGATACAACATGAGAAAGTCCACTATTGTAAATTAACGGTCACCTGACATAATTAGGAACATTAAATCCAGACTTTTGAGATGGGCAGGGCATGTAGCACGTATGGGCGAATCCAGAAATGCATATAGAGTGTTAGTTGGGAGGCCGGAGGGAAAAAGACCTTTAGGGAGGCCGAGACGTAGATGGGAAGATAATATTAAAATGGATTTGAGGGAGGTGGGATATGATGATAGAGAATGGATTAATCTTGCTCATGATAGGGACCAATGGTGGGCTTACTTCTAGTTTTGCCAGAGAAAAATACAGATACAACATGAGAAAGTCCACTATTGTAAATTAACGTTCACCTGACATAATTAGGAACATTAAATCAAAACGTTTGAGATGGACAGGGCATGTAGCACGTATGGGCGAATCAGAAATGCATATAGAGTGTTAGTTGGGAGGCCGGAGGGAAAAAGACCTTTAGGGAGGCCGAGACGTAGATGGGAAGTTAATATTAAAGTGGATTTGAGGGAGGTGGGATATGATGATAGAGAATAGATTAATCTTGCTCATGATAGGGACCAATGGAGGGCTTACTTCTAGTTTTTCCAGAGAAAAATACAGATACAACATGAGAAAGTCCACTATTGTACATTAACGGTCACCTGACATAATTAGGAACATTAAATCAAAACGTTTGAGATGGGCAGGGCATGTAGCACGTATGGGCGAATCCAGAAATGCATATAGAGTGTTAGTTGGGAGGCCGGAGGGAAAAAGACCTTTAGGGAGGCCGAGACGTAGATGGGAAGATAATATTAAAATGGATTTGAGGGAGGTGGGATATGATGATAGAGAATGGATTAATCTTGCTCATGATAGGGACCAATGGTGGGCTTATGTGAGGGCGGCAATGAACCTCCGGGTTCCTTAAAAGCCAGTAAGTAAGTAAGTTCAAGAGGTGAAAGAGAACTAACTCTAAGATATATATTATTTTAATATACCGAAGTACATATGATATTTCCATGCAGATATTCTGCGTCATCATACGATGAAAGAGTAATGGAACGGAGAAAAATTCTCTCCGGCGCCGGGATTTGAACCCGGGTTTTCAGCTCTACGTGCTGATGCTTTATCCACTAAGCCACACCGGATACAACTCCGACGCCGGTTAGAATTGTCTCAGATTAAGCTCCAACTCTTGGGTTCCCTCTAGTGGCCGCCCTCTGCACTACGTCATAGATGTCTATGAACGCAGGACCGAAGTCCACACATGTGCTGAGGTGCACTCGTTATGAGTGACTAGTTGGCCGGGATCCGACGGAATAAGCGCCGTCTTTCATCGTATGATGACGCAGAATATCTGCATGGAAATATCATATGTACTTCGGTATATTAAAATAATATAATTATATGATATGCGTAAATCACTTCGTTATTTAAGACGGCGCTTATTCCGTCGGATCCCGGCCAACTAGTCACTCATATCGAGTGCACCTCAGGACATGTGTGGACTTCGGTCCTGCGTTCATAGACATCTATGACGTAGTGCAGAGGGCGGCCACTAGAGGGAACCCAAGAGTTGGAGCTTAATCTGAGACAATTCTAACCGCGTCGGAGTTGTATCCGGTGTGGCTTAGTGGATAAAGCATCAGCACGTAGAGCTGAAAACCCGGGTTCAAATAACGGCGCCGGAGAGAATTTTTCTCCGTTCCATTACTCTTTCATCGTATAACTCTAAGATGATTCAGTAATGCTCTCATTTCTTTAGTTTTGCTGTTAACTATACACGTGCTGTACAGAAAGTTGACTGGACGAGTTTCGTAGCATTTGAGTCAGGATTTGGTTTTTTTTCTCAAAATCAGTGATAGTTGTTGTAATTTCCAGAACATAAACTTTCACGATGAAGAAAAAACTCGACAGGTTTGAAGAAAATTGCTGGTATAAAATCCTGAAGGATTAATTTCCTTCCGCTGTCAAAAGTATTGACAAAAACAATAAGACGCCCACTTTCGCCTAATGTGATCGAGTTACACAGCTGTGTTGTCTCGTGTCGGTGGGAGGAGTTGATAGCTTATTTATTAGCTATAACACAGGTTTAAAAGGAGGAAGTAGCCAGCTGCCCGCTCTGTGTTTCGAGAAAGTTGAAAATACCCTCTGATTGAGCGCGTGCATAATTAGGTTGGAATGTGTTGTAGAAGGCCAAGGCGTAGATCAATCGACTAGCGATGTAACTGTCAAACAGTCATGGCTACACCGGCATGCAGTAAGTCCTGGTGTGTGATCTATGGTGTACTGATTAATATGGGACTGATTTTCTCCGAATATATTTTGAAGAAGTCAAAATTAAAAAAAAAATACTCCAAAACTATTAAACTGATACTAAAGAAATTTAGAAGCATTAATACTAATAACAAGAGGTTGCTATATACAAAACATTAAGTCTATACTTACTTACTGGCTTTTAAGGAACCCGGAGGTTCATTGCCGCCCTCACATAAGCCCGCCATTGGTCCCTATCCTGAGCAAGATCAATCCAATCTCTATCATCATATTCCACCTCCCTCAAATCCATTTTAATATTATCTTCCCATCTACGTCTCGGCCTCCCCAAAGGTCTTTTTCCCTCCGGCCTCCCAACTAACACTCTATATGCATTTCTGGATTCGCCCATACGTGCTACATGCCCTGCCCATCTCAAACGTCTGGATTTAATGTTCCTAATTATGTGAGGTGAAGAATACAATGCGTGCAGTTCTGTGTTGTGTAACTTTCTCCATTCTCCTGTAACTTCATCCCTCTTAGCCTCAAATATTTTTCTAAGCACCTTATTCTCAAACACCCTTAACATATGTTCCTCTCTCAAAGAGAGAGTCCAAGTTTCACAACCATAAAGAACAATCGGTAATATAACTGTTTTATAAATTTTAACTTTCGGATTTTTTGGGCAGCAGACTGGATGATAAAAGCTTCTGAACCGAATAATAACAGGGATTTCATAGCTTAAAAAATTAGAAAGTAGAAATTTCACTAATTTCATCCCTTAAGATGTAAAGCCTTGGTTTCTCTGAACCGACGCATGCGACTTGCGAGGTGCGAGGCGGTACAGAAAAGCCAAGGCTTTGAAGATGTATTATGATCAACTTTTCAGATTAAACTCAGCCGTTGTGAAAATAAAAGAAATATATAAATAGGTACGTAATTAATTTTGCTCTTCATTTTTGATTATACACTCTTTTAACACTTACATAAGCACTGGTGAATTATCAAGTTATTTAAATAACAACTTCACGGTGTTAAATTTTGAATATGATGTTATTTTACCTGATTGACTAGTTTCGATGTTATTTCCGTCATCCTTTGAATTCTAGTGAGTTTCCATGCTATTTTCTAGTTTTCTGTTATAGTAAGATATGTTCATGACTGTTAGTGTTGTATCGAAAAGGGTGTGAGTTCTGAAATTCACACAAAAATATATCCACAACACATCCCCAATACTCAAATTGAATTTCACACAAATATAGCCTCAACACTCAAATGAATTTCACAGAAATACACACTCACAATACATCCCCAATAATGAATTGAATTTCACACAAACACACACTCACAATATATTCCCAACACTGAATTGAATTTCACACAAATACACACTCACAGTACATCCCCAACACTGAATTGAATTTCACATAAAAACACACCCAAAATACGTCAGAACTGAACTGAATTTCACACAAATACATACTCACAATACATCCTCAACAGTCAATTGAATTCCACACAAAAACATACCCAAAATACGTCAGAACTGAACTGAATTTCACACAAATACACACTCACAATACATTTCAACACTGAATTAAATTTCACACAAAAACACACTCACAATACGCCTCAACACTCAATTGAATTTTACACAAATACACACTCACAATAGAGCCTCAACATTCAATTTAATTTTACACAAATACACACTCACAATACAGCCTGAACGCTCAATTGAATTTTACACAAATACACACTCACAATACAGCCTCAACACTCAATTGAATTTTACACAAATACACACTCACAATACAGCCTCAACACTCAATTGAATTTTACACAAATACACACTCACAATACAGCCTCAACACTCAATTGAATTTTACACAAATACACACTCACAATACAGCCTCAACACTCAATTGAATTTTACACAAATACACACTCACAATACAGCCTCAACACTCAATTTAATTTTACACAAATACACACTCACAATACATCCTCAACATTCAATTGAATTTTACACAAATACACACTCACAATACAGCCTCAACACTCAATTGAATTTTACACAAATACACACTCACAATACATCCTCAACACTCAATTGAATTTTACACAAATGCACACTCACAATACTGCCTCAACACTCAATTGAATTTTACACAAATACACACTCACAATACAGCCTCAACACTCAATTGAATTTTACACAAATACACACTCACAATACAGCCTCAACACTCAATTGAATTTTACACAAATACACACTCACAATACTGCCTCAACACTCAATTGAATTTTACACAAATACACACTCACAATACTGCCTCAACACTCAATTGAATTTTACACAAATACACACTCACAATACAGCCTCAACACTCAATTGAATTTTACACAAATACACACTCACAATACAGCCTCAACACTCAATTGAATTTTACACAAATACACACTCACAATACAGCCTCAACACTCAATTGAATTTTACACAAATACACACTCACAATACAGCCTCAACACTCAATTTAATTTTACACAAATACACACTCACAATACATCCTCAACACTCAATTGAATTTTACACAAATACACACTCACAATACTGCCTCAACACTCAATTGAATTTTACACAAATACACACTCACAATACATCCTCAACACTCAATTGAATTTTACACAAATACACACTCACAATACTGCCTCAACACTCAATTGAATTTTACACAAATACACACTCACAATACATCCTCAACACTCAATTGAATTTTCCACAAGTATACACTCACAATACATCCTCAACACTCAATTGAATTTTACACAAATATACACTCACAGTACAGCCTCAAGACTCAATTGAATTTCAGAACACACACCCTTTTCGATATAACACTACAATTCTTGAACACATCCCACCACAACAGGAAGCCAAGAGATGACGCGGGAACTCAGTAGAATTCAGAGGATAATGGACATTACATCGAAACTAGTCAATCAGGAAAGTAAGACCACAATTTAATTATTAACATAGTCAAGTTGTTACAGTATATACATAACTTCACAGTTCAGTAGTAATTTTGCTCACGTATGAATTTTAAAAGATTATAATTTTAATTAATTACGTATTAATTAATTAAATTAATTCAATCATTCATTTATCTATCCATCCATCGTTAATGTCATAGTATCAAAGATATAAGGATATGGTCCATATAACTAAATATAACATAAAATACACTAGAAGGCAATCGAGAAAAAATGCAAACTCTCCTAACTTTGTAATGTTCACCGCTGTGGAGTAACGGTTAGCATTCCTGACCGTGAAATGAGCGTGCCCGGGTTCAAATTCTGCTTGAAACAAGTTACCTGGTTGAGACTTTTTCCGGGATTTTCCCTCAACCCATTAAGAGCAAATGCTGGGTAACTTTCGGCGCTGGACCCTTGACTTATTTCACTGGCATTATCACCTTCACATCATTCAGACGCTAGATAACCATACTCATAGTAGTTCATAAAGTGTCGTAAAATAACCAATTGAAGGGTTTGCTGGAAAAAGGGCGTATACGTCAATATGGTGAATTGAGATACAGGCAATCTAAGATTTTAAAACGCACCTGAATAAAATGTTATACAGATAGTGAACAAAATTATACATTAAATTGAAAATCTTAGCGAGTATAAATGTTTTGTAGCATTTAGGCAATTTATATGATTAAATTTCCTTATATTTGTACCATATAAAACTTCGGTCTATACGCCCTTTACCCATATAATGATTTGCTTAGGGGATTTAATGTAGATTTCAGATTTAAATTTCACACGGAATTGAAACAAAGATACATTTTATGACATTTATTATCTACTTCTAAAGTAATTTACATTATTTAAGATATACTGAATAGACGTTAAGTACGCAAAGCAAAATCTCTGAATATAACAGAAAAAGAAAATCTCCATTTTGTGTGAACATAAATAAATAAAATTTATTCTTTGTATAATCCTGATAACAATAAGCCCAAAAATCTGAATATTGTAACAAATCTCTTTATAGAACATAAAATATTTCCGTCTGAATCTCTGAGTTTCATAAGTTTGTTTACTCTTAAAGCAAGGACAATAATGAACTTAAAAAGTAGTCAAACGAAACAACTGGACTGACTAAATTGAACTATATACTGGGTGTTCATTTCAAAGTGTGTCATGACGTCACTGTTGTTGGGTCACCGATTTGAAGCGAGTTTCAGCTTATATGTTAGAGAAGTTGCCTATTATTTAAGGCGTTCTTCAATCTGAACTTGAGAACGTGTACGGTATAACTTGAACGTCGTAGCAACAGATGGCGGTCTGTACAGTCTGTGTGCTACCATAACCTCTTTCGAACTGTGTTTTGCGCCGGCAAGTCGTACGCAGGGTATTTGTTATCATCGGTTGCGTACGGTAACATTCCACAACACAAATCAAATGCTCCGTGTCCATGTTGACCGTCGAAGTTAATGTCAACAAATACGTAAGTAATCGTCTTAACCCTCTCCCCATATCCCGACAGTACGTATTTCCAAACAGTTCACATTCCTGCCACTACCGGCGTTACCGTACGTATCGGTACGTACTCTTCAGAATGAACGCCGTACTTGCTAGCCAACTTCTCTGCCTCTTAGATTATACACCTGAGCTGCGGAAGTGTTAGGAAGATTGAATTCTCTAGGCTCATCAGCTAGCCACATGACGGCATACAGCGAGCCATGACACATTTTGAACTGAACACCCAGTATATTTGCTTAGTCTCTACCAAGAGAAAACACACACAGTACAGTATGCGGTAAGGGGCAGCACTAGCTCTGCTTGTAGACTGACTGACTAAATCGCGCACGCAGCCCTGTCCTGCAGGTATGTACAGTACAATCAAAACAAAATTTCGCTACTATAATCAGCGAATTATTCACTACATTTTAAACCGTTTTCCCGAAGAAGGGCGTAGAGGTCTATCCGCCTTTCTTCCGGCAAACCCCTCAATTAAAATACTTCTTAATCGCGGCATTTTTCAAAACACAGTGAAATGTTCATATCCAAGTGAAGCAGTATGCATAGTCCTAATAGTTCGTCCTTTCAAGTTGACCTTCGTTGGAGCGGGACAACTCAGCGGAAAAGGTTTCAACTCACGAGGCGCATTTCCGTGACGTGAAGGTCAATAGCGAAACTGTACCGCCTTGTGGTCACAACATATTATATTATCCGTTTACAGGAGGACTTGTTTTTCATTAAACAATTAATGGAAACAAAGTAGTTAAAACAAAATGTGAGTATAACGAAGGTGACATATTATACTACAGTGCCAGATAAAAGTAACGGGCCTCTTAGCATAATAGCCTATAGGTCTGAGTTAGTATCGTGATTTTCATGCTCTATGTTCGGTTCAAGTTTGTCGAGAGTGACAAGAACCGAAGACTGCTTTGAAGAAGCTGATCTGTTTCGTTCGCTCGGTCTTGCGCCTAGTATGATCTGTGCCCTTTAAGTTCGCAGGCCTCTCCTACACTACTCTCCCAACCCTTCATGCTTTTAGCTACAAATCTTTTGAAGTTTTATTTAGATGTAAGGACAGGTAATTTTTATTACAAACTGTGGTTAAAATTCGACAGAAATCTATTTATTTATTTACTAGCCGTACCCGTGCGCTCCGCTGCACCCGTTAGAAATAAATATAAAGTAATTACATAATTAAAATAGGACATTTGATGCAGGGAACATTCGTGTTTGATAGAAGGATAAATCGTTTATTATGTTACTTAATGTAAATTGTATTAAAAAATTAAAATGCGACCATTTTGATCCAGAGACCACTCATTTGGTCATAAAAATTATTTTAGGAAATACAGGAAACGAATGTACAGAATAGCCTATCAAGGTTTCTGTGCATAAGAAGCTATTTTAATCTTTCCTGCCCTCGATTCACTCAGAAGTTACTGTAATAACATTATAGCATTATGTCCATCTAGAGAAACTACACTTTCCATTGGTGAATTAATAATTAATTATACAAATCGGTTAATTTAGCTTCTGATATTACTTCATACAAACACAGAAACATTCTTTGTAGGCTATGTTTCATAGCTTTCGATTGTTGTTGTCCAAAACTCATTAAAGACGAAGTCATTTGTTTTTTATTTCATTACACCGCCTTAGATGGCGTTGTTATTGTAATTTTGAAACTCATTTATCTCATTAAATATCAGTCCTATCAAAATTTTACATAGAATAAAACTTATCGTAAATTATGTTTAAAGAAACGTTTGTTATGTAATATTTTTCATGAAAATTAATAATAAGGGAGATATTTAGATTTATTTAATTCAAGCCCACTTATAACATCCCTTTTAAATAAAATATATTTGGATGCCATATAGTCTAAATTCTAAGTTACAACGACCTTAATTTATATTCCAATTTTCATATAAATCGGTTCAGCCATTATCGCGTGAAAAGGTAACAAACATCTAGACAGACAGACAGACAGACAGACAGACAGACAGACAGACAGACAGACAGACAGACAGACAGACAGACAGACAGACAGACATACAAACAAAAATAAAAAAAAAACGATTTTCGGTTTCAGGGCAGTTAATTATATATGTTAGGATCAATTATTTTTAGAAAATCGAAAATTACCAGAAAAATTTCGGCTACAGATTTATTATTAGTATAGATTTATTTATTTATTCTGGTAGAGTTAAGGCCATGAGGCCTTCTCTTCCACGCTACCAGAAGTAAAATACATAATGAAACAATGACAAAAATAGGAAAGTTATACTTAAATATAAACATAATTTTCATGCACATTAACAAGCTTACACGGGCTATAATTAAATATTAACTAAACATGATACATAATAAAGTTATTTATAATTCATATCCTAATGCTACTTTATGATAGGCCTAAATGACAATTTATATACACAGAACAGCCTATAAAAATCGGCTAACATAGTTCAGTTTCATGTAAAAGTATGTAATTCTTAATTTTTAATTTAAATTGATTAACTGTTCGGCAATCCCTGACATGACGAGGTAAGGAGTTCCATAGACACAAACTGACACGGTGAAAGAGGATGAGTAGAAAGAGGTGCGGTGACGAGGAATGGATAATAAGGCCTGATGTTGATTCCGTAACGTTGTAAGATATTCAAAGCGAGTTCTCAGATATTTAGGAGTAGAAGTGAATAATATTCTAAACAGAACAGATAAAGAATGTGCTAGTCTACGTTTTTATATAACGTACATATAGGCTAGGTACATCACATTATGTTTTTAAAATACTCTTACATGACAGTAGTTACTATACCAATTACCGAAATAAAATAGCTATAATTACCTTCTTCACATAATATTCTAATAAATGATAGTTGCTAGGTAACAGTATTTGTATGACTAAACGAATGATGAAAGTATTACAGGCACTATGTTCGATTCAAGTTAGTAGAGTATGACGAAGTTCGACATTCGCCGATGTTCGCTCTGCAGAAGAAAGCCTGTCTTGTTTGTTCCACTTTGTTATGAAAATATTCGCTGTCCTCCACTCCCACCCCTTCATGTTTCAGCATAGATCTTGTAATTAATTTTTCATAAAAATAAGACGAAGCTTGTAATGTTTTAGTTGCCTCTCTCATGTTCGAACTTACAGGACACCAGAATAATTTCGAGGGAAAAATTGTTCCGGAGCCGGGTATCGAACCCGGGACCTTTGGTTTAACGTACCAACGCTCTACCACTGAGCTACTCGGGAACTCTAACCGACACCGATCCAATTTTTCCCTCTATATCCACAGACCTCAAAGTGGGCTGACAACCGTCAAGCAACCAACTTCGAGTGCACACTAACTCCGTGTGACTTAAATTGTGGTTTTCTGTTAACGAACAGTGACGTGTATTATGCAAATCAAGATTTTCAGGTATAACTCCCTGTAAAGTTGATTTGAATAATTTCGAGGGAAAAATTGTTCCGGAGCCGGGTATCGAACCCGGGACCTTTGGTTTAACGTACCAACGCTCTACCACTGAGCTACTCGGGAACTCTAACCGACACCGATCCAATTTTTCTCTCTATATCCACAGACCTCAAAGTGGGCTGACAACCGTCAAGCAACCAACTTCGAGTGCACACTAACTCCGTGTGACTTAAATTGTGGTTTTCTGTTAACGAACAGTGACGTGTATTATGCTTATATTGATTTGCTTACAGGACACTATTTTAAACTGCTCAAGGATTGGAGCACATATCTTGCAATTATTTTTTTTTTCATATCGAATAAGACGAAGTATGTATGTTTTGGTTTCCTCTCTCATGTTTGAACTTTGCACATACTAGTTGGTACTTTGAAAATATGCTTTTCAAAATATATTTTGTTTGATTTATTTATGCGTATATTTATGTGAAAGTCGAGTCATACTAATAATAAGAAAATTACCTATACTCCTTATTATGCGTAACTTCGCAAGATATGTGCCTGACATCCTTATGCAGCCTAAAGACGAAGGGAGAGGAAGAACTAAGAAAGGCTCCGAACAAATGTAAGGAAGGGGAAAGATTGAACAAACGCAAAGGTAGATTCGGTTCTACAAGGAATCGGCTAACATGAATCGAACGTAAGGCCTCTTACCGGTTTTTAGTGGATTCGGTTATTTCAGTTTACATGCTTCAGTCCACATCTGTTGAGTAACGGTCAGCGCGTCTGGCCGCGAAACAGGTGGCCCGGGTCCGATTCCCGGTCGGGGCAAGTTACCTGGTTGAGGTATTGTCCGGGGTTTTCCCTCAACCCAAGATGAGCAAATGCTGGGTAACTTTCAGTGCTGGACCCCAGACTCATTTCACCGGCATTATCACCTTCATCTCATTCAGACGCTAAATAACCTAAGCTGTTGATAAAGCGTCGTAAAATAACCTACTAAAATAATAGTAATATACGTTACAAGAGCGGCATGTTGACGTTTTCATGTTCGAGGAAAACGAACATACCGCTCGTGTATCGTACATTATTTTGTACGAAGATCGTTTATTACATACCTGAAAGACGAATTTCTAATTAGTTGCAATGAAATCTCCATGTTGGTTTCTGTTTAATGACGGCAACTTCGGAAAACCAAAATATCTTCCTTCAACATTCTTGCTATAAAATGTTTTCTGTGTTTACTATACTCCAGCAGGCCATGATATACGTCTGTCTTTTTTTTCCCCCAGTCTATAATGCGAACTTAAAACAAACGGTAAGGTTATGTAATGATTTATTTTTCATTTTAATATTTTAACAATATTATTTATATAACAAAACTGAGAAGTTTAAATATCTTGGAACATTAATGACAAGTAACAATAACGAATTAATTGAAGTACAGAGTCGAATCACTGCAGCCAATAAGGCCTATTTTGCATTAAGCGCAATATTGAAATCTGTGTGCACAAGGAAATAAAACTTAAAATATACAAAACAATTATTAGAAGTATTCTCTGTTATGCAAGCGAAACTTGGACATTATCTAAGGAGACAGATGCTAAACTAGGTATATTTGAACGCAAAATACTTAGAAGAATTTTTGGACCGGTGCAAGAAAATATGCAGAGGAGAATACGTTATAATAACGAGCTATATAAATTATATAGAAGTTTCGATATTGTTACTTTCATCAAATTAAGGAGGCTTGAATGGGCCGGACATGTCTATCGGATGGAAGGGAACAGAATACCAAAGAAGATCTTAGAAGGGAAAATGCATGGTAAAAGACCAATTGGAAGACCCAAAAATAGATGGATAGATGCGGTAACGATCGATTCTCAGGACTATCTCGGAACAACTGCCTGGAGGAGATTAGCACAGGACAGGGACAGTTGGAGGAAGAAAATTGAGGAGGCTAAGGCTCGACTTTGGGCTGTGATGCCATCGTAGTAGTAGTATTTATATAACATATTGCAGTAATAACATCGGCATCTGGAATCTTGTTGATTTTTTCACGGCTTCCTTAATGTTACTTGTATCAGGAATTCAATAAGTTTCGTGGAGTAGTAGACTTTACTTAATTTTTGTAAATATTTAAAAACAATAATTAACATTGCAATTTAGGTGAAATTGCAGTGGTAAGTTTCCAATTTATAATTATTACTATGTTAAACGTCTCTAAAAATAATATGTTAAAAGCCTAAAGCAGTAAAATGAATGTCGCGCTTAAGCGGTAAGAAGGGGGAAATTGTTGTGTGTGTTACGTTGGGAATACTGAATGTGGTATTTCACACTTACCGCGTATTGGTTCTGTGCGGAAAACAAGCAAATACGCACGATCTCGCACAAAAATAAATACATGCTTCACTTCCACGTACTGTTGGGATGCCTATGGGGTAGGGCGAAGTTTGTAGTTTCTTGATTATTAATACGTAGAGGAATCCCGCAATGCAGTAGTCTGTATCATTCGCAAAAGGAGAAGAAATCTGACAGCCGAAAAGCATAAAACGTACGATGAGGAAGTGTTCCGTCATTTTCCTGAAGTTCTTTCCCCCCCCCCCCTTTTGATAAGTGACGAAATTTTGAAGTTAACGTCAGAATCTTAGATACATATTCAGTTCTACGATGTATAATCCTGACCAGTCTCGACTGGTTATTTGTGTTTCGCCTGTGTGAAGTCACACGTCATAAAAGTGAACGAAGATTTAAGTGTGACAATATTTGTTGGCGATTCTTTTGTTTGATTACTAGCCATACTTCAAACATTTATATCATAAAACTCGAAGGAGAAATATCTGAATTTGTACTTCAGTCGTGGCTCACTAAGCTGCTAGTTTCACTGTGAGGTACCGCGGTTCGATCTCGGGCAGAATCGTGTGGTGGTTAAACCGTTTATCAAACCTGTATTTACTGCCATTCTAATTTAACCATAATTTCTCAAATTTCGCCGTCTCATTTTCTGTTGGTGCCGGGATAATATATACAACAGTGTTGCCAACTTTGCTCTTTCATAATTAAATTTAGCTCTTTGGGAACCAGAATAACTCTAAAAGTTCTCTTTTTACATTTGCAGTCAAATATAGTGCATTTTCTCCATCGTTTTATTTATTTTAAACGCCTTTTCTGCAGATATTATCTTCCAGCACACAAGTTAGTATATTTATTTATAGTTTTTATAATTTTAAAATAGAAGTATGCTCTTATTTTTTAAAATTACTTCAAGCCTAGGCGCCAGATTGTCGTCACAGAAATTATTTATTTTCCTGCAACTAGAAAGTTGCTTTTGTGTATCTGTATATACACCATATATACAGAATGTGTCTGTGGTGATATTACAAACTTTCAGGAATTATGGAGAAGGGTAAAAGCATCAATTTGAGATAAGGAAGTCCGGTCCGCAGACGTCCAAGTCGAAAGTCATAAACCAAAACCGTTTTGGGATACCTATGAAGTGGAACAAGAAAAAATAAGCGTTCATTTTGCGATGTGAGTCAAGGAAGCAAGTGGACACCAACCCATGTCTGTTATGTTGGCATGTTGCAGAACTTTTGTTGTTGATCAACTCCCCCAGGATAGGTTTTCCAGCAACATGAGGTTCCACCCCATTACTATGATGCAGTGCGTGGTTTCTTGAATGCAAACTTTCCCAATAGGTTGATCGGAAAAGGAGAACCTTTGCCTGGCCACCTAGGTCACCCGATTTGACGTCCATTGACCTTTTTATGGGGCTTTATGACGGATGTTGTGTACCAACGTGATACGGTTGACACTTTGGAAAAACTGAGACAACGTATTATAAATGCAACAGCGCTAATCACTCCACAAACGTTATGGAACACTTGGCAAAAGATTGAGTACCTTTTGGATGTCTTCGGGGTAGCTCGAGGTGCACACATCGAGTTGCAGTGACCGTTCTCCGAAACTCGGAGAGTTTTTACATCAAGTTGTACAGAAAGTTATGTTATAAAACCATCATTTATACTTTAAATTAGCACTTATTTCTCGATCCCTCTAAGCGGAACAGGATGTATATATAGACATAGGTTATGAAATTTACGTTCTACTTTCATGTTACTTCATTCAATTCATATTTTCTGTTTTGTATGTTAATTGTATAATCATGAAACTTTAATAAGCTTTATTTTAATTAGGATAGTGAAACAATAGCCGTCTTAATCTAGAACGACACCACGTGAATGAAAACATCGTTGAGAACATAGAACATCGACATTGATCCGAGTGCAGTTACTGAATATTAATAGTTCGAATACAGATATGAGATCTTTACTTCAGTATTAATAGAATGTTAGTTTCGATTCATGAACGCATATTCGATTCTACCCAACACTACCATACAACCCGAAGCTATTCCATGTGTGTCTGTTTGTGGGGGAAGTTTCATGCCGCGTCTGTGGCTACAGTGCTAGCACGCCGGCATTCCATCCAGGCTTGCCCGGGTTCGTTCGCTGGTTAGGTCTGGGTGGAATTTGTGAAGGACAAAACAGAGGGGTTTTCTCCGAGTACTCCCGTTTCCCTCTATCATTCCACCAAAAATCACCATTCCCCCCTTATTTCATATGAGGGGATCAGAAGCAAAAGGGTACAAGTGACATTTCTAAGAACATTAGTTAAGTGCATCCAGGGCAAGCTAAAACATTTAAAATTTTAAAATGGCAAAGGGATACATCTTTTAACCACACCACATCACACACTAAAATTGAAATAAAAAATTCCACGGAATTTGCAAAATCTTAGCCCTTAAATTAACAATGTATTCTATAGGATACAACAGGTTAACAGGCCATCTATATATATAATTTGAACTGGTAATAGAAATTACGGGAAAACGGCTGGACGGATTTTAATAAATGACCCCTCATTTTGAAGCTTGGAACTCAAAGTTTTTCGGAAAAAAGTAGTTTTCAGTGAAATGTCAATTTTTAAACATAATTTTCCTATTTTCCAAAATCCATCTGTCGTCAGTTTTGAGAACTAGCTAATAGCATTCACGACCGACTTGATATACCCTTCGCTTTTTTGTAAAGGAGATGCGAAGCGAGCATCAAGTCGGCTGTGTTGCATTTCAGAATAAAACAAAACACTTACTACAGTAAACAATATTACACGAAGGCCATGATTTGCAAGAATGCTGACATATTTAGAGCTCAAATTAAATTGGTTATTAAAAACTTAACTTACTAAAAATAATTTATAGGTTCGATTCTGTGGTGTGTAATTTTCTGGGTACAGCTGTGTATTGGATATTAAAAACTACAAAACTTGAGGTGGTTTGATGACATTATTACCATTAGAAATGAAATATTATTATAGTTAATGCCATGATGTGACTATTTTTTATTAATTATACATATTAATGCTATATTGATGATATGAAAGTGAAACGTTTTGGGGTTGTATAAGTGGACGTAGAGAAAAACTTAAATTAGATTTTGATTTCTATATTTTACTGAGTGGCGGCTATATAGTATATATAGTATATGTTACTGAAAGCTATAAAACTTACGTAAGATAATAATATTATTAAAAATCAAATATTTTTATAATTATTAATCAAGTGGGGTTGGGTCTTTTTCATACATCTAATGGCGGTGTGGTGTAGATATTTATATGCGTGGTTCTCTTCAGTATTGGCTCGAGAGAAAGTATCTTTCATTATTATGGAAGCAAATAACTTTCAGAATGTCTGGTATTCTTCATTGAAAATAAATCTGAAAAATGTTTATTTGAACGTCTAATGAACTTAGTTCGCAGCATTTGCTGCACAAGCCACTAGTATGCTATAATTTTAATAGAACAATAGAAAATAAATTGGTAGGAAAATTAAAATTTCACAATACTATAATATTCTACGACATATAAAATATGGGCATTGCGATAGTTGTTTTCTTTACGGTCCGACAAGGTTTAATAAACTAGTGTGAGAAATGAAGCTTTGCCAAGTACTTTCAACCACATTTTCACACAAATAACTTAAGAGCACTTATACCCTTTTGCTTCTGAGCCTCTCATTTATGATTTGTAATAGTAAAATTAGACTGGGGGGGGGGTGTCTGGAGATTAGTACTGGTTTCCGTTGCCGATCTAAGCTCTAAGGGCTTGGGACCCCGGGCTCTGGATTCGGGCTCGTCTGTAGCCGATGAGACCTTGCCTCCAAGGCCCAGGAAGTATGGGCCGACTGTCAGCGTCGGATTCACGATTGCCTCCCAGGCCATCCGTCGAACTTAGGGCTATACAGCCAATGCTTACAGGGCGTACTAAGTGCAAATGTATGGTTGTATAGGAACTTCTTTCTCTTTATTGTTAACGTAAGGTCCTGCGCCGTGGCGTCGTGGTCTAAGGCATCCTGCCTAGGACTCGCGTTACGGAATGCGCGCTGGTTAGAGTCCTCATGGGGGAAGAAATTTTCTCATGAAATTTCGGCCAGTGTGCGGGACCGGTGCCCACCCGGCATCGTGATGCACTTGGGGAGCTACGAAAGGTAGCGAAATTCGGTTAAGCAAACCAGCTATAACGGCTGGGGGGGGGGCTCATCGTGCTAACCACACGATACCTCCATTCTGGTTGGATGATCGTCCACCTCTGTTTCGGCATGTGGCCGTGAGGCCAGCAGCCGGCTGGTTGGTCTTGGCCCTTCGTGGGTTGTAGCGCCACGGATTATTATTATTATTATTATTATTATTATTATTATTATTATTATTATTGTTGTTGTTATTGTTGATGTAATGAAAAACGCAGAAAACAGCAGCGAAGAGGGCACAGGATTGGTTCACGACAGGAAGAAACTTGACTACGAGATCAAACTGCGCATGCGCGGACTTCTCCTGCAGTGCCGGCGTGATCCTTAGCTGGATTTATTTTCGCGTGCACGTTCCAGATTAAATCAAAAAGTTCCCTTCGTACTAACCTATGCGGTGGCTGAATGATCAAACTTTCAGACTGTCACGCAGGCGCCCCGGGTTCGACTCCCGGTCAGGTCTGGGATTTTTTTCATTGAAAAAATCCATAGTGGCACTTGTGGTGGACAAGGTCGCAGTTGGGATTTTTCCCGGGGATTCTCCCGTTTTTCCTCAAATTAGGCATTTATATATTTCCGTCACCATTTCTCCATTTCGTTATAATTCCATAGCATTCCCCGAACGCCGGCTGGCAACGCATGGAGGGTGCTACCCTAGGGACGAGTGGGGGTTGTCTGCTCGAAACCTGGGCACACAGAGAACCTTAGTGTGGTCAGCCGGTGTGGGTTTGGGAATGCGTCACCAGGGGTCAGCGCAATCAATTATTTTATGGACGAAAAAGTTTGGACTGAAATTGAACTCAGAGAAATCACAGGCAAATATAGTGGGACATCAACGACTTTTAAGTAAATTAAACACAGGTCACTTATCTCCTGTTAAAATGAATGAAACTATTATCCCTTACAGTGATAGAGTAAAAAATCTAGGATTTATATGGACAAAAACTTAAGTTGGAATACTCAAAAGTCGACCTGGTTGGCGAGTTGGTATAGCGCTGGCCTTCTATGCCCAAGGTTGCGGGTTCGATCCCGGGCCAGGTCGATGGCATTTAAGTGTGCTTAAATGTGACAGGCTCATGTCAGTAGATTTACTGGCATGTAAAAGAACTCCTGCGGGACAAAATTCCGGCACATCCGGCGATGCTGATATAACCTCTGCAGTTGCGAGCGTCGTTAAATGAAACCTAACATTAACAAATACTCAAATCACACACTCGTGTAAAATAATTTTTTATGAAAATTCACGCACTAAAAAGAATCCGAAATTTCCTTCCGTTGCTTCTCAAGAAGAATTTAGTGCAGTCGCTCTTGATGTCTCATTTTGATTACTGTGACACTCTCTACACTGACCTTAACATGAAATTGACAGACAGACTACAGCGTGTTCATAATGCATGCGTTCGATTTATTTGCAACGTCCGTAGATCTGACCGTATCACACCTTCACTAAATATGCTGTCCTGGGTCCGTCTCAAAGAGCGAAGAACTATTCACTCTCTCACTTTACTCTTCAATATTCTTCAAACCTCTAACCCTAGCTACCTAGCTTCTCGTTTTCAACATTTGTCCTCATATCACGAAATAGATACTCGCTCACAACACCATATCACACTCTCCATTCCTAAACACAGAACATCCTTCTACTCTTCATCTTTCACCGTCTCTGCAGCTCATTTCTGGAACTCTCTACCACAACATATCAGAGACTGTCGGACATTGTCTAGTTTCAAAAATAATTGCACTTTTTCAATTCAGATTCCTTTCAGTTATAAGCCTTTTTCTCTGCGATAGTTTTGTAAAAATATAGGCTATATATTTCTTTCCTTCCTTTCCCATTTTTGTTCTCTTTATCAACCGATGAATTTATTATCATAACCTCTTTATTGTGAATTTTATTTAATTATCGTATTTTTTCTTTTTTATTATTAATTTATTACATTCCATTTTGTTATATTCTACCTTACGTTTTCCATATTAAGTATTTGTACTAAATGAGTTGCCTTTGCTATATTCCAATGTATTTTACTTTCTTTTTTCTGTTATGGTATTATTTCCATGTTGTTTAGCGTCGATTTTATTATGCTATTATTATTATTATTATTATTATTCTGAGAGAGGAACATAGGTTAAGGGTGTTTGAGAATAAGGTGCTTAGGAAAATATTTGGGGCTAAGCGGGATGAAGTTACAGGAGAATGGAGAAAGTTACACAACACAGAACTGCACGCATTGTATTCTTCACCTGACATAATTAGGAACTTGAAATCCAGACGTTTGAGATGGGCAGGGCATGTAGCACGTATGAGCGAATCCAGAAATGCATATAGAGTGTTAGTTGGGAGACCGGAGGGAAAAAGACCTTTAGGGAGGCCGAGACGTAGATGGGAGGATAATATTATAATGGATTTGAGGGAGGTGGGGTATGATGATAGAGACTGGCTTAATCTTGCACAGGATAGGGACCGATGGCGGGCTTATGTGAGGGCGGCAATGAACCTTCGGGTTCCTTAAAAGCCATTTGTAAGTAAGTAAGTAAGTAAGTATTATTATTATTATTATTATTACTATTATTATTATTATTATTTTGTAATATATTAGTATTCTGTTCTTTAACTTTTTGTTAAATTTTAACTGCTTGTATACTTTGTGACCTGGTAGAGTGTAAGAGAAGGCCCTATGGCCTTAACTCTGCCAGTATAAATAAAGAATTATTATTATTATTATTATTATTATTATTATTATTATTATTATTATTATTATTATTATTATTATTATTAGATCTTAACAGGTCTCAGTGCTGGGCCATAGTGCCCTCCTCCGTTAAATTCAATTTAATTCAATTCAATTCGTACTCCGGTTACACATTTTACATATACGAAGGTTAGGTTTGGTTAGTTTAGGTTTTTATTAATCGAGTCCGCGCATGCGCAGTTTGATCTCACAGCCAAGTTCTTCCTGTCGTGAAGTTACTTTGTTGTAGCAGTAATCCTGATGTTGGTGGGAGTATTTTTCGATTTTTACAACAGGAGGGATATAATTGAAATCACGTGACCGACAGCCGAGAAGTTGGTATTTATTTAGGATTAATGGAATTTATTGATCTTGTATGAGTTTCTTAAACGTACTTTAGAAGTTGTTTTGCATTATATAACAGAGCGTTGAGGACACTCGAGAAAGCCAATAAGCCCATGATGATGGCAATGGAAGCCTTGTGACATGGTTCATATGGAGAGAAAGTTTTACGAGGCATCACTAAAGAAATATTTCAACACACAACAATTGCCATATCTAGCAAATGGGACAAACGATTTCCCTTCTAACGTTACATTTGCATAGAATACTAATTAAAATGTAAGAACTGAGATTTTAGCATTGTATTCTGTAATTTAATTATTGTAACAAACTCAACAAACAAGATTTTAATCATAAGTTACTTGTAACGTATAAAAATCTCTCGTTTCCATTATTTATATTTTCCGCAGTAGGCTTTTATCATCTAGTCTGCTGTCAAAAAATCTGAAAGTTAGAATTTATAAAACAGTTATATTACCAGTTGTTCTTTAGGTTGTGAAACTTGGACTCTCACTTTGAGAGAGGAACATAGGTTAAGGGTGTTTGAGAATAAGGTACTTAGGAAAATATTTAGGGCTAAGAGGGATGAAGTTACAGGATAATGGAGAAAGTTACACAACACAGAACTGCACGCATTGTATTCTTCACCTGACATAATTAGGAACATTAAATCCAGACGTTTGAGATGGACAGGGCATGTAGCACGTATGGGCGAATCCAGAAATGCATATAGAGTGTTAGTTGGGAGGCCGGAGGGAAAAATACCTTTGGGGAGGCCGAAACGTAGATGGGAAGATAATATTAAAATGTATTTGAGGGAGGTGGGATATGATGATAGAGAGTGGATTAATCTTGCTCAGGGTAGGGAACTATGGCGGGCTTATGTGAGGGTGGCAATGAACCTCCGGGTTCCTTAAAAGCCAGTAAGTAAGTAATAAGTAAGGAAGTAAGTAAGCCAAGGTAATAAATTAGTAATTTTGTTCTTGGTAGTGGAAGGACTAGAGAGAAAGAAACTCCTGTACTACAATGGATTATTCGTTCAGTTAGCCGGCCTGTCGATGTGTGTAAGCTTGTTTACCTTGTTTCGAAGTCTCACGTGGCGAGGTGAGCTGTGAGGCCCTCTACCGATGAAAACAGACGTCTGCCCTTGAAAAGTGCTCGCTCTCTAATTGCAACCATTAGTTTGAAACACGACGTTCATAATTTAAACCGATCCATTCAATTTTCAGTTCTCAAGAATTCATTCTTACCTTTACATTTTAATTATTTCGATTATGAACCGATCAATTCAAACATAGTGCGATTTGAAGTGGATGTGAGGGGAACCCTCATCTTTCGCTACAGAAATTTATTTTATTGGGTTATTTTACGACGCTGTATCAACATCTAGGTTATTTAGCGTCTGAATGGAATGAAGGTGATAATGCCGGTGAAATGAGTCCGGGATCCAACACCGAAAGTTACCCAGCATTTGCTCGTATTGGGTTGAGGGAAATCCCCGGAAAAAACCTCAACCAGGTAACTTGCCCCGACCGGGATTCGAACCCGGGCCACCTGGTTTCGCAGCCAGACGCGCTGACCGTTATTCCACAGGTGTGGACACACTACAGAAATATTACTCCTGTGTTTACATAGTACTTGCCGCAAAAAGGTAATTTATCTTCTCCAGTTGCATTTACTGTGTGTAAAACAAGTAACATTATGTGGTTATGCAAATCAAGATTTCAGGTATAACTCCCTGTAAAGTTGATTTGAATAATTACGAGGGAAAAATTGTTCCGGGGCCGGGCATCGAACCCGGGACCTTTGGTTAACGTACCAACGCTCCACCACTGAGCTACCCGGGAACTCTACCCCACACCGATCCAATTTTTCCCTCTATATCCACAGACCTCAAAGTGGACTGACAACCGTCAAGCAACCAACTTCAAGTGCACACTAACTCCGTGTGACTTAAATTGTGGTTTTCTGTAACGAACAGTGATGTGTATTATGCAAATCAAGATTTCAGGTATAACTCCCTGTAAAGTTGATTTGAATAATTTCGAGGGAAAAATTGTTCCGGGGCCGGGCATCGAACCCGGGACCTTTGGTTCAATTAACTGTTCATATTGCATACATAGCGTGTCATTAAGATGAAATATCATTGTAAACACTGTCAGCTTTTACAACAGGCTAAGATTTATGTATCACATGAATCATTAGAATGCAAGCTATAAAATTAATACACATTCACAGTATTGCTAGAGTGTGATTTTCAGTGTTCGTGTATGTTTGTAACCAGTAGTTATAATTTTATTTGCAACGAATCAAAAACTGAAATAATGATTCACTATGTGGTTACTTTGTCAAAGCTTGATGTTTTCTTGTTTTACAAATTTCTACCGGCGTAGTTCAGGCGTTGATTCAGAGTTGCACTCTGGCGTAGGTTCGATTCTTGCTTGGGCTAATTCTGCAGTGCTCGGGAAAAGTGACACAAGTCAGTTTCCACAAACCTTTTTTGATAATTTATTGACAACTTACGGAACATCTGCTCGCTTGGAAAAAAAATACATAAGTATTTCTCCCATTACAATAATTCATACAGAAAAAAAAATCAAATCGACATAAACCAGTGTAAGTTGTCAATAAATTATCAAAAAAGTTTTGTGGAAACTGACTTATGTCACTTTTCTCAAGCACTGCAGAATTATCTGGTCTGGTTTTTTCCTAGGTTTTCTCCAAACGTAAGGCGAATGTCAGGTAATCTATAGCGAATCCTCGGTCTCATCTCGCTATCACCAATTTCATGGATGCTAAATAACCCAGTCGTTGACAAAGAGTCGTTTAAATAATATTTCTTCATCTCATACTACAGCAGCATATATTTTATACGATTAAATATTTTATAGTCTTTGGATGTCTGTTACATGTTTTTGCGGCATCATTAGTATACAGTGCATATTGATGTTAAACGGTCTGCATTTTGAGTAAAATTAAAATACATATACAGGGTGTAAGTTATATAATCTACAGATTGAAGAGGGCAATAGAATACAAAAAAGTTATTATGCGTCTAATAATTAAGTGCATGGTTAATTAGAAAATTAGGCTCAAAGTTTGTATAATCTGGCAAGAACGCATCGCCGTCTCACCTAGGAATACACACATGCACTCGGTCTGAACAGCAGAGTTCCGTCCCTTACATTACAGCGGTTTGTAAGACTTCCTAATATTAAATCTTGTAAGAAAACTGTCCATCTTATTTGAAACTGTAAAGGTCGAAATCATTCCTTATCAGTTTCTCTAATGTATGTATGTATTTATTAACACTACAATTGGGTATACACCCGGTGGCAGTGATATATAATATACAATAATGCCATTACAGTTATACAATAATTACAGCAATAAAAGAAAAATAAAATAAATAAAATAAAATAAACCTAAATTTTATTTCTAACTATAAATAAATAAATGCAATAAACCTAGGACTATAAATAAAAACTATTCTATAATAACGCCTACAATAAGCAAAAGTAAACCTAACTTATAGGGGAGAGTCGGGTAGTATCGGACATCGGGTAATATCGGACAGTGAGTTTCTTTCATCTACCACACGATGATAGTACCTGATTGACATGGTTACGTTTCTGTGATGTCGCATAGAGAAACGTAACCATGTCATTCAGGTACTACCATATGGTGGTAGATGAAAGAAACGCACTGTCCGATACTACCCGATGTCCGATACTACCCGACTCTCCCCTAAGTACTTCTATTTCACCCAACTATTACCAATTTAAGTAATTACATATCACCTTAATTAATTACAAATCAACTTAATTACATATCATCTTAATTAATTACATATCTTAATTAATTACCTATCACCTTAATTTATTTACATATCAACTAAATTACATATCATCTTAATTAATTACATACCAACTTAATTAATTACATGACACAACTTAGATAATTACCCTGCCCTACAATTACATTTTCAGTCTAATCTTCTCAACCTTTTCTTAAATGTATTGATTTTGAGAGGACCATCCTGAAAGATTGCCGCAGGTAAGCTGTTCCAGTCTACTATTGTGCGGTTAACAAAGGAAAATTTTGCCACGTCCGTTCTTTGTTTTCTATATTTAAACTTCCTAATGTGATCTGCCCTGCCTAAGTATGATGGTGTTGCTAATAAGAGTAGAAATAAAATTGTACGGACAGTACCCTACTTACCGAGTAAAATAGAATTACAATTTAAGGAAAATTAGAAAATTAGGCCGGGTGCACACAGAATCAGAAGCGGCGCGACGCTAGATTTTGCTTTACAACGCCTCGCGACAGTTTATAACACTGTCTGCTCGCGACAACTGATTTGCTGGCTGTGTGGATTTGGAAAACTGGCCTAGGCTACAAAATGGCGTCAATGAAAGAGGACTCTCTATATAAAAATTTCTATTGTATTTGTTGTAATTTCCTGAGGACGCTTAATACGCCTAAAAATCTATATTATTGAAAGAGTCTTAAAATTAAATGTTTTTTTTCCTAATACCCGGTACTCGTTACATAGACCACTCCTACACTAAACCTGGAGTAATTTAAGCTTATTAATCAAATAAATGATTCTACTTACTGTTTTTTTATATGCTCACCTGTATGTAATTTCTATGTTATACATATTTCATTGTTATTTTCCATCCGAAGATCATTAAGAACTACACTATGAATATTACTTAATATCTCCTATCTTTCTTCAAATAGTGTTTATATGCCATGTTAAATTTCATTTGTTTTCATAAGTTAACAATGATGAACATTGGGAGCAACATATAAGAAACTATTTTCCTACACAATGCACGCTATATTCACGTTGTTTTGAAATGATTAATCGAAGATGGTTTGCTTATTGTTTAATACACGTACGTAATTTCTATTCTATACGTTTTTTTTCTATTCCACGATCATTAAGAATGGTGAATATTATTCATGCTTGTTTCCTGTATATCTTAAAATAATGTTATGTGGCATATTAGTTTTATTTGTCGTTATTTACGTAAAAATGATGCGCCAAAAAATAAAAAATAATAATTTCGTACTCACTCCACATCAATTTAAAACAGTTACTTACAAATGGCTTTTAGAGAACCCAGAGGTTCATTGCCGCCCTCACATAAGCCCGCCGTCAGTCCCTATCCTGAGCAAGATTAATCCAGTTCCTACCATCATATCCCACCTCCCTCAAATAAATTTTTATGTTATCCTCCTATCTACGTCTCGGCCTTCCCAAAGGTCTTTTTCCCTCCGGCCTCCCAACTAACATTCTATATGCATTTCTGGATTCGCCCATACGTGCTACTTGTCCTGCCCATCTCAAACGTCTGGATTTAATGTTCCTAATTATGTCAGGTGAAGAATACAATGCGTGCAGTTCTGTGTTGTGTAACTTTTTGCATTCTCCTGTAACTTTATCCTTCTTAGACCCAAATATTTATCTAAGTACCTTATTCTCAAACGCTCTTAGCCTCTGTTTCTCTCTCAAAGTGAGAGTTCAAGTTTCATAACAATAGACAGGAAGTTCGTACCAAAGCAATAGATTTCAGCTGAGTACAGCGAGGAGTATAGATATCACCCGCACTTCGCCCTGCTACAGCTCGCTACAGACGATACACAGTTCACATAAACAACGCATAATATCATTCTGTGTACGGTCATGAATATTTTGAAGAAAATGTTAATTTATATTAATATTTTAGTTTTTGAACAACGTGAGCTATTCTGTTATTATTGTATTATTTATGAAATGTTAATATTATGCGTGTTTCCAAAAAAGTAAACTCATCTGTTATTAGGGGAGAGTCGGGTAGTATCGGAGAGTGTGTTTCTTTCATCTACCACCATATGCTAATACCTGAATGTCATAGTTACGTTTCTCTATGCGACATCACAGAAACGTAACCATGTCAATCAGGTACTATCATCGTGTGGTAGATGAAAGAAACTCACTGTCCGATATTACCCGATGTCCGATACTACCCGACTCTCCCCTAAATAATTATTCAAACAGCAGTGTGTAACACGTTTATTTTTCCCCGGATTATTCTTCGTTAAATGTTGCCGTCTCGCGTTGCTATGCATTCGGTTGCGTTACAGTCCAAGTTCAACATCGGAATTACGATACGAACTTCCTAGCTGTCATTACAATAGACATGAACAATTTTATTGGAAACAATTATGGGTTTAATATTATGTGCCACACACGAGATACACTATTAGATTCAAAAAGTTGTTGTTCACCTGATGATAGTAAGATATACTGTCTCATATTTCAGATTTGCTCCAGCAACGTCTTGTGACGTAGAACGAATATTTTCAGCGTACAAATATTGTTTTTTTTTATGAACATAGAAGGAGTGTTTCTTTTGATGAAATGAAAATGTTCATTTCTTATAATGAGGCTAGAATCATACTTTGTATGTTATTTTGTAAGTATTGGTAAATTATTTTAATTTGGGAGTTACGAAGTTTATAATTACAAATTATTATTTTTTATCACTAACAATTACTGCTTCTACACATATGAATGTGTCCATACGTTAATCTACACAGAAATGTGGGAAACAGTAATTGCTGTCGTTCTAGAGAGAATCATTTGTTTGAAATTAATAAATTAAAAACCGTGAAGGAATAGGTTGACTGTTCTACATTATCATCAGAATTTCTCACCTTCTAGCATGAATCTTTCACCATTGTATTTGCGATAAACTTCAACTGAATTGTGTAATTATCTTTGTATGAGAAAGTTCTGAGTGAAAAGGCCAAGTTAACTTATCAGGGAAGAAAATTATGGATAAAAATTGCTCACCGGAGTTTAATAGGTAGCAAACAATGCTTCATCCGCAGATATTCAATTAAATCCCTGTATATCAATTAACTGTCCATCTTGCATACATAGCGTGTCATTAAGATGAAATATCATTGTAAACATTGTCAGCTTTTACAACAGGCTGAGATTTATATATCACATCAATCATTAGAATGCAAGCTATAAAATTAATACACGTTCACAGTATTGCTAGAGTGTGATTTTCAGTGTTCGCGTATCCTTTGTAATCAGTACTTACAATTTTATTTGCAACGAATCAAAAACTGAATTGTTACAAAACGCTACATTCCAACATTAAAAGTGCTATAAAATACTAAATTTGATTTTTAATAATAATAATAATAATAATAATAATAATAATAATATCTATTTATTTATTCTGGCGAAGTTAAGGCCATCAGGCCTTCTCTTCCACTTAGCCAGAAACAAAAGAAGCTGATAAAGTTTTACAGACTAATATTTAAAGAACACTGATAAAAATTTATATAGTCATACAAGCACAAGTTGAGTAAAATAATGCGAATATAGCCTACTAAATAATAATTACAAAATAATATAAGGCTAGACGTTACATTCAATGAATATGCAAGGGGTGAGTGAACCAATATTACAAATTACAAGAATAACAAATTCAAATGTAAATTATAACTATACGACACTGAGGAAAATTACATATATACACATATACACACAAAGGAGAATTAAACATGAATACTGGTCACGTGTTTAAACAATTCACTTTTAAATTGCAATATCGTTCGACAATTCCTGAGGGAGCTGGGTAGGGAGTTCCAGAAACGAATTGCTGATACTGTGAAAGAGGAAGAATAGTGAGCTGTTTTATGGCAAGGCATAGATAATAAGGGCCATTTTTAGAACGAGTACCCAGGCTGTGATAAGAGGACAAGAAATTAAAACGCACCGAGAGATAGTTAGGCGAAGAAGTATTGATGATGCGATATAGGAAAATTAGTGACTGGATATATCTTCGGTCCTGTAATCTTACCCATTGCAGCGTTTCAAGGGAAGGTATAATGTGGTCGTATTTGCAGATATTGCAAATGAAACGTATGCAGGCATTGTGAACGCGCTGCAATCTTTGGGCTAAGTTAGAATTTAAATCTGTTAATAGAATGTTGCAATAGTCAAAATGTGGCAGCACTAATATTTGTATGAGAATTCTTTTTAATTGAAAGGGTAGAAAATTTTTCAGGCGATTTAATGAATGAAGGATGGAGAAGACGGTCTTGCATGTGTGTGTGACTTGGACATTCCACTGGAGGCCCTCGTCCATGTACACACCTAAGTAGACTATACAAGTTTTAATTTTAAGTTTCTAAAATCCACCATCACTAAATATGATGTTACGATACGCATCTTGCAACTTACAATGTTATTTTTACATAAAAGTAATGTCCATGCAAAATGTCGTTTAATTAAACGCCTTAAAGATAATCATTTCAGCATAAACTAAAGCGAAATTATAAAAAAAAATATTTATACAATTTTTAACTCAAAGTTGTCAGTATTTAATGGGATACATTATTTCAACAGTCAGGACAGGATAGCCACTCAGGTATAACTGACATTTCCTTGCTAATTCTGCCGTCTTGCACTTTGTTGGGCGGTTGACAGGTCTCGCTACACAACGGCCTCATGTCACTTTACCGCCGAGACAGAGAAATGTGAAATCCTCCAGAAGACACTGCTATCAGCCACATCAATTTGTTGAAATATACACCAATAGCTTACAGTTCACTTAGTGATTGATATAGAATCCTATGAATTATTTACATTACATTACATTACTAACTTATTTTCACAAAAATCGAATGAATTTTATAACTGAAAAACATATACACAATACCAGAAGAAATGTCCCAACTCTTTTGGCAGAACCCAAATGCCACACTACAGCTGGATTAAGACACAGTAGGAATTATGGACCAAGACTATACAATTCAGTATTGAAAAATAATCCAGACCTAAGCAATTTACACATTCGTAAGTTTAAAAATAAAGTGAAAATGTTTGTATGATATTTGATAAATTTTATTATAAATTTTTTTAAGTGTTACTAGCATTATATGGTACTAATTTTTATTGTATTTATCTGATGCATGTAACCTATAAGATAAAACATTGTAATAAATATAAACAGATCATTTTCTTAATTAATAACAGTGTATATCTCCAATAAATGATTCCTTAGCATCGCCACAGATACACTTGATTGTACTTCTCACTAGAAAGTTATTGAAATTTATATTTTCCCCGCCATTCATAAAATATTTTGGTATGATACCTCTTGCACAAAAGGAGAGATCTATAACTGAAACTCGGTTAATATATTTCAGTATTATTTGTATTTATCCTGGTAATAATGAACAGTTTGACTCGTAGACATTTTGTTTTTGAGCATTAACTTCCCATGATTGTACGAGAAGATTCGAAGAGAACGGCAGTAACGTAGACTTTCAGCTCCCCCCTACTACCAATAATGCACAACACAATGTCAATACGGCGGTTGCTGTCGTCTGCGATACAACGAACTTTTCTGTTGATTTTCGAGTTTGGCATTTTTTCCGGTTATTATAATTATGCTTATTTAAGTTGTGTTAACTCTCGATAGTGGTTTTATATTTTATTTTATCCGTCTTAGTATTTATTTTATTATTGTAAATATTTTTGTTTTATCACTATTATTATTATTATTATTATTATTATTATTATTATTAATGAATTATTTTGTATTACAATCTTTGTATCATTTCTGTCACGATTATTCTATTATTATTATTATTATTATTATTATTATTATTATTATTATTATTAGTATTATTACTATTATTTTATATCATCAGCATTATTATTTGAACCCTGTAAAATTTATGTAGACTACTGGACTGTACCCGAGCACGAGCATATGCTCATTTCGGGTATCTATCCAAATGTAAATTCAAATGTAAATTGTAAATAAATTTGAATTTGAATAAATAAAAATAAATAAATTTGAATTTAGCCCAAGACTGTCTTCTTTTTACAGTTTTAAATATAAAAGCGACTGAGTTTTAATATTTAATAAAGAAATGTTCACGAAGAAGTTAAACTGCTTAAAAAGCTATAATAGACTGCAGGAATGTCAAAACGCCTGAATTACGTGCTCATACTACAAGCAATACAAATCCAACAAGGTTCACTTATCAGCAAGACAAAGTACAATCATCGCTCTTAAGGAAATGTTGTGCGGGTTCTTGGGAGCACGCAGTGCAGGCGTTTTGACATTCCTGGACTAGAGGTTTACCACCATTTTAATAATTTACTATACTTTCAACCAGGTTTTTTTAAACTCCAAGGGCCATATTCATAGACATTCTTAGCGCGGTTTTCCGGTGGATGATCAACGAACTAACGTTCTTCATATTCATAAACCAGTGTTAGCGATATAATATGATATGAATCCTGTACAAGTAATCAGTCGATAGCCGGGGCTAGTTTAGCACGCTCGTAGCGCGGGCTAGCGAAATGTCTATGCATAGCAACCCAAAACTATAACTGACATATTGTCACATTTTAATCTCTTATGACCCAAATCAAACCTTCCTTTCATATTTTAATTTCTAATGCTTTCGTAATGTTAACCATAATAAAATCTGTTTAGCGACTATATTTTTCAAAATTGAAATACTAAAACTTAAAGAAAATAAATATGAAATCTTTTTAAAATAATTATGTACCTTAAAGTTCATTCATTTGTTCCTTATAAAATCATATTTTATATTAAAGTGTAACATTAATCGATAAAATTCAAATTTAAAACTAACAAATAGATTATTTCCGACTGCCATTCTAGCGGACCCAAACTCGATTCTACGAAGAGTACTGGAGACAATCTACTTCCCACAACATTTGAATAAGCTTTTTTTTTACATGTGAGATATCTCAAGGAGGTATCTTGGCTCAAAAGGGGTGGCAAAAACTATTTGGAACTTCCCGGTCTTTAATCGGATCAAAAATCCTGATAGAACTGATATTTAACCCTTGCGGTGAATTTCCGTGAAGTCCGAAGGGTCTAATTAGTCGAATTCACTCTCCTCACCTCCGCGCTTTGGCCCCTTGGGATCTTTTAAGATAAGAAAGAGAGAGTTGTGTGCGGAAAGCAAGGGGAATCTATCACATTTATTTTTCTGATTAAAAAGTGAAGACATGGCATGATCAGTCTTTCAGCGGTAAAAGATGTCACTGAGCGTAGACTAAGTAAAAAATTCATCTCAATAATCTAGTTTGGATCTGAAATGTACAAGGTAGGCTACTTCGAATGTTTTGTAATACAGGAATCTAAGGAATTTATCCTGTATGAACTCAATTGGATGAACGTTGTTCTTTCAACTAAGATTCCAAATTAATGAAGTACATTCCAACTTGCTTGTAAGTGATTATAAAGTAAAATAAAAACAGAAGGTTGAGTGAAGAATTTCGAATTTATAATTACAAATTCTAGTGGATTTTAAATAGAATTAATAGTTCTATTGTTGTGACATGGTGTTTGAAAGTTGCGCCATTGTTAAGTTCCATAACAAATTAATTTAATTTTGAAACACATTTCATTTATTTTGCCATTAAATAAAATAAGATGTGGAAATAGTACTCTTTTTCCTGGAATATGTTATCACTTTACATTTGTTATATTAACTCAAAACTGATTATTTTTGCATCATGATAACATATTATTTATATCTTCTTGTAAACATGCAATGTCATTAATACTGGTTATCCTTTGGTATAATTTTAAATCATCAGCAAGTAATAAGGATTTAGATTGAGGTTTAATTAACATTAGATAAATTTTGAAAAATACTAAGAGTAAAGGGGCCATATGTTCGTTTCTTGTGGTACTCCAGAATAGCTTATATTCAGATAACTCATTATGAAGAGATACGTACTGTTGTTTGTTAAAAAAAAAAGACTAGAAAAATGACATTCATTTTTTTTTTTTTTTTTTTTTTTTTTTTTTTTTTTTGCAAAAGACAATTTTGTCATTTTGTATAATGGAATTTTGTGATTAACTTTGTTAAATGCTTTCCAAAAATTCATGTAAAATTCATCTGTTATGTTTGGCCAGCTGAAGCAAATCAATAAGCGATTAAAAAAATGAAACTTTTCTTCTAAATATAATCACGACAAAGGCGTAACTCAGTGTATAATTCAGTGAGATATAGTATTAGGCAAATCATTGATTATATTCAAACTAAAAGTGGTGCTAAGTTCGATATTTGTGGTGTGCCAGAATAGCTTAGTCTCCAATGTATTCAGATCGCGCTTTGTACAAGATACGTACTGTTGCCTGTTTTTTCAAATGAAATCAGGAACATTTTATTATTCTTTTAAACTAAATTATATTAATTTGTGTAACATAATTTTTTTATTAACTTCGTCACATTATTTCGCAAAATCCATGTAAATCTATATATATAATTTGAACTGGTAATGGAAATTACGGGAAAACGGCTGAACGGATTTTAATAAATGACCCCTCATTTTGAAACTTAGATCTTCCAGAAAAATAGTAACTTTCAGTGAAGCGTTAGTTTTCCTACATAATTTTCATATTTTCCAAAATCCATCTTTCGTCAGTTTTGAGAACCAATTGCATCATTTCAGAATAAAACAAAACACACACTAGCGTACAATAAACAATAGGCTATTACACGAAGGCCATGACCTGCAGGATTTCTGACATATTTAGAGCTCAAATTCAATTGGTTATTAAAAACTTCAAGGCTCACAAAAATTATTTACAGGTCTGATTCTGCGGTGTGTAATTTTATGAGTACAGCTGTGTATTGGATATTAAAATCTACAAAACTTGAGATGGTTTCATGACATTATTACCATTAGAAATTAAATATTATTTTAATTAATGCCATGATGCGATTATTTTTCATTAATTATACATTACGTATTAATGCTATATTGATGATATGAAAGTGAAACTTTTGGGGTTCTATAAGTAGATGTAGAATGAAATTAGATCTTCATTTCTATAATTTATTAATAGCGGCTATGTAGTATATAACACAAAACTTACGTAAGATAATAATATTGTTATTAAAAATGAAATATTTTTATAGTTATTAATCTAGTGGGGTTGGGTCTTCTTCATATACTTAATGACGTTGTGGTATAGATATTTATATGCGTCATTCTCTTCAGTATTGGCTCGAGAGACCGCAAAAATTACAGTTCCTAAAGAAAGACCAAAAGGTATTACTTACTGATAAAATAAGAGACCTAGAAAATTGTGTAGTCTCCCGACCATTTCAGCAAGATCTCTTAGTAGGATGAAATGATTTTACCCTCTACATTTCAAGCTCTCCATGCAGCAGCTATACCAAGATGCTATGTTTATTGTTCGAAAGCATAGCAAACCTGACATTTTTTTAACTTTCGCGTACAATTCACAATGATCTGAATTAGCTATTATTTAGTCCCACATGAAAAACCCACTGATCGTTCTGACATTGTTACTTGCGTTTTCGCGTTAAAACTCAAAACCTGAATGTGGATAGGTTCAAGAAAAAATATTTGGCATAAAAAAACATTCAGAGGGAGTATATTTCATTATTATGGAAGAAAATAACTTTCAAAATGTCTGGTATTCTTTATTGAAAATAAATCTGAAAAATTTTTATTTGAACGTCTAATTTACTTAGTTTGCATCATTTGCTGCACAAGCCACTAGTTACATCTATTGTGCTTGGCTAGTCGAAACAACTGAATAACAAGCCAACAAACGGTTGAAAAAATTAAACCCATTTACGACAAAAGACTAACGTCCCACATGAAAAACCCACTGATCGTTCTGACATTGTTACTTGCGTTTTCGCGTTAAAACTCAAAACCTGAAGGTGGATAGGTGCAAGAAAAAATATTTGGCATAAAAAAACATTCAGAGGGAGTATATTTCATTATTATGGAAGAAAATAACTTTCAAAATGTCTGGTATTCTTTATTGAAAATAAATCTGAAAAATTTTTATTTGAACGTCTAATTTACTTAGTTTGCATCATTTGCTGCACAAGCCACTAGTTACATCTGTTGTGCTTGGCTAGTCGAAACAACTGAATAACAAGCCAACAAACGGTTGAAAAAATTAAACCCATTTACGACAAAAGACTAACGTCCCACATGAAAAACCCACTGATCGTTCTGACATTGTTACTTGCGTTTTCGCGTTAAAACTCAAAACCTGAAGGTGGATAGGTGCAAGAAAAAATATTTGGCATAAAAAAACATTCAGAGGGAGTATATTTCATTATTATGGAAGAAAATAACTTTCAAAATGTCTGGTATTCTTTATTGAAAATAAATCTGAAAAATATTTATTTGAACGTCTAATTTACTTAGTTTGCATCATTTGCTGCACAAGCCACTAGTTACATCTGTTGTGCTTGGCTAGTCGAAACAGCTGAATAACAAGCCAATAAACGGTTGAAAAAATTAAACCCATTACGACAAAAGACTAACGTCCCACATGAAAAACCCACTGATCGTTCTGACATTGTTACTTGCGTTTTCGCGTTGAAACTCAAAACCTGAAGGTGGATAGGTTCAAGAAAAAGTATTTGGCATAAAAAACATTCAGAGGAAGTATGTTTCATTATTATGGAAGAAAATAACTTTCAAAATATCTGGTATTCTTTATTGAAAATAAATCTGAAAAAATTTTGTTTTAACGTCTAATTTACTTAGTTTGCATCATTTGCTGCACAAGCCACTAGTTACATCTATTGTGCTTGGCTAGTCGAAACAGCTGAATAACAAGCCAATAAACGGTTGAAAAATTAAACCCATTTACGACAAAAGACTAACGTCCCACATGAAAAACCCACTGATCGTTCTGACATTGTTACTTGCGTTTTCGCGTTAAAACTCAAAACCTGAAGGTGGATAGGTTGGAGAAAAAGTATTTGGCATTAAAAAACGTTCAGAGGGAGTATATTTCATTATTATGGAAGAAAATAACTTTCAAAATATCTGGTATTCTTTATTGAAAATAAATCTGAAAAATTTTTATTTGAACGTCTAATTTACTTAGTTTGCAGCATTTGCTGCACAAACCACTAGTTACATCTATTGTGCTTGGCTAGTCGAAACAACTGAATAACAAGCCAATAAACGGTTGAAAAAATTAAACCCATTTACGACAAAAGACTAACGTCCCACATGAAAAACCCACTGATCGTTCTGACATTGTTACTTGCGTTTTCGCGTTAAAACTCAAAACCTGAAGGTGGATAGGTTGGAGAAAAAGTATTTGGCATTATTAAACGTTCAGAGGGAGTATATTTCATTATTATGGAAGAAAATAACTTTCAAAATATCTGGTATTCTTTATTGAAAATAAATCTGAAATATTTTTATTTGAACGTCTAATTTACTTAGTTTGCAGCATTTGCTGCACAAGCCACTAGTTACATCTATTGTGCTTGGCTAGTCGAAACAACTGAATAACAAGCCAACAAACGGTTGAAAAAATTAAACCCATTTACGACAAAAGACTAACGTCCCACATGAAAAACCCACTGATCGTTCTGACACTGTTACTTGCGTTTTCACGTTGAAACTCAAAACCTGAAGGTGGATAGGTTCAAGAAAAAATATTTGGCATAAAAAAACATTCAGAGGGAGTATATTTCATTATTATGGAAGAAAATAACTTTCAAAATATTTAGTATTCTTTATTGAAAATAAATCTGAAAAATTTTTATTTGAACGTCTAATTTACTTAGTTTGCAGCATTTGCTGCACAAGCCACTAGTTCCATCTATTGTGCTTGGCTAGTCGAAACAACTGAATAACAAGCCAATAAACGGTTGAAAAAATTAAACCCATTTACGACAAAAGACTAACGTCATGTAAGAAGTGACAAACGCTTTGTCCTTAGATGCAGATTGTGCGTTATCTTACCTTGGGTGGACAAGATCCTTAACACTTATAAACACCACGGAACTGAACTGAACCTGGATCTGGCAGCAGGTGCACGAACACACTACACAAAGCACGTCGGTGTGCAGACTAGTGTACTCGGTCGCTCGCCAGCGGAGTAGGGAAGAAAGTTTCAAGGTACTGGAGTGCCTCCTCCACCCTGCCCTCCGAGGAGAAATGTAACAGTGATGTAATCGTCTACGTACTACGTTGCCTCACACAAAAATCCTTTTCTCACAGTGAAAGGCCTGGCTAATCTCTTGTTTTCCCACAATAATAAGAAGAATGTTATATTTTTGTATATTCTGCGTAAAGCAGTAACTGAACACTTTTTACTTTCTCACTGTGCAATGTGTGATGCTTATTTTCGCGGTAACATGCGCTTTCAGCATTCCTCATGCGAAAAAAAAGTGGTTTTCGGACATTTCGTCCGTCCCTCTTTCTGTTTGTGTAGGCCTATTAGCGATGTACGGGCTATTCCATATGAAATCGATCAGTAAAAAACCTCGCATTTTTTAATACTCTAATTCTTTCCCTATTTATACAAGGTGCTGAGGAGAGTGCATTTTCAAAAATATACTATCGAAAGTCAAACGGTTTTCGTACTATTGAGCGACAAATTTAGCGTATTTTATAAAAACAAACCTCTTTCAGCGCTCAGAACTCTGGAACCATTTATTGCAGAACATTGAACGAGAGCTCATTTTGAAGCTGACATTTGGCAGGTAATGTTAAGAAGTAATCCTTATTTTTATTGTACACAGAGAGACAGATAATCTGATTTTACTTACTTTTAGACTTTTTGCCCATTTGTAAAAATGTAAAAAATATTGAGGAAAAAACCTTGCATTATTAAGAGGGATTCGGCATTGTTTGCTTAGTGGCTCGACAATAAGTTTCGAGGGTATTAAATAAATTATTTTCGCACGCCTAGACTTGAACGGCGCAGTACCGCACGCACTGGCTGAGAGCTGAAGATAAGCGAGCGTTGGGCGTCATTTTACTTCTGTGTTTATGAAAACTTGTGATAAAGCTAGCCCAGCTATGCGCTACTAGACGAAACATCACTTGTTTGTCTCCTGGCCTTGCTTGTCTCGGCTCTCTCCCGCCTCACAGTCAGCTGGTTAGTTCACGCGCGTACTATTTATTTTCTTTATTTGATATTTTCAATACTTTCTTATCAACGGTGCACCTGTAAAAAATATGTGTTTATTTGTACTTTCAATGCGGAATCTGACCATATATTTTTTAAATATTTTTTCGTGGTCAAAGGCGTCTTAATGAAGAAAAATCTAAATTTCTCGATTTCAATAAAAAGTAAGAAAAACTGTTTACATGTCAATATAAACTTTAATTTCTCAGCATCAAAATAAACCATGACTTTGATCATTGGGTGAAAGGGTTTCGGAGCCACAACAGTTTAAAGTTGCTAATTTTATTAAAATACGATCAATTTAAATATTTTTAATTTAAACACTATGAAGTTCTGATGCCTCAAACTTTGCACAAAGCACTGTATCACAATTGTCAACTGACAGAAAAAGTTTTATTGTAGGCCTATTTAAAAATTGCAAGGTCAATTTTCTCTATATCTATATCTATATCTATATCTATATCTATATCTATATCTATATCTATATCTATATCTATATCTATATCTGTCGTAAAAAATCTTGGCTTCTTTTTTGATAATAATCTAAGTTGGAATTTTCAAGTTAAAGAAACGATAAAAAAAATCTGTTCCTCCATTCACTGTTTGAGTCGCTTGAGAAACTTCTTGCCCCAGCAACTAAAACTTACCCTAGTGCAAACCCTAGTAACGCCGCACTTCGTTTATTGTGACGTTTTGTTAAGTGACCTAAGTTCTGAATTGTCAGTCAAGTTACAGCGAGCTCAGAATATGTGCGTCAGATACGTGTGCAACAGCCGACGGTATGATCATATCACCGTCCTTCGCAAGTCTCTCGTGGCTCCGACTTAAAGAACGCAGAACTTCACACTCTTTGTCTTTACTCTTTCGAATTCTGCACACTTCAACACCAAATTACCTTTCGTCTCGTTTCTCTTATCTATACTCTAACCACGACGTAAATACCAGATCACTTATCTGTGGCACGCTAAGTATACCTCTTCATAGAACATCTTGTTATTCATCATCTTTTACAATATCCACCTCGCGTCAATGGAATTCCTTGTCACAAAGTATTAGGGGCTGCGAGACAATAAACACCTTTAAGAACAGCTTAAAAGATAACCTTATTAGCATTTCACTCCAGTCATACTGATTTAAACTATCACTGACTACATTGTTACTTTTTTCTTTAGACATCATCCTGATTGTGCTGTATTTTAATTGTCTCGTAATAATCTCTTTATATTATCTAATATTATTTGAAATATATTAACATTCTATGTATTTTAGTTTAATTCTGCTACACAGTTTATTTCAGTGTTTAATTAATAGTTCATAGTATTTTGTTGTTTAATTTGTAAATAACTTTTGTATACATGTAACTCTCATCTAAATCAAATTGTTGAATTCTTTGTAAGTTCATGCATATGTATATACACTTTTTGCTGGTTGAGAGGAAGAGAAGGCCTTACGGCCTTAACTCTGCCAGCTAAAATAAATCATTATTATTATTATTATTATTATTATTATTATTATTATTATTATTATTATTATTATTATATTTCGGTCGATTTGAGATGGGATAGCTCGTACGTATGTCAATCTACCGGACGGATTTGGTTCATATTCAGTACCTACGAGTCAATTTTCGTGAAATGATGCACGTGAAATATAATAATTTTGGTAAAATATTAACAGGTCTTTGTTTCAAACTGAAAACGCACAATATTGAGTTTATTGGAGTGGTTAGTGGCAGGAAGAAAAATAATGCGCATAAGATTTACTGATATGGCGTTGTTGGCAGAAGAGGAAATGGTACTGAAGATAAATAATTTTACGTTTAAAAACCCTGGAAGCGGATCTCTCAGACAGCGTGGTTATCATTTACATATTATGTGGAATGAAAACAACTTGATCATCACACCACCATAATAATTCCCACTCCACCATATCACCTTTAACACCATGATCACCACCACTACCCCATAATTATTCCCACTACACCATAGTCATCACTAGGGCTAGGACTTTGATGATCTATAAATCATGAAAAAAATGTCCTAAAAACAATCCATTTATCACCTAAAAATCTTTAAAAAATGCCATTAAAAATGCCCCAAAAATTGATCTTACATAATTGGCTTAGTAGGAAAAGAGGTTTTGTACTACTTCATATTTAGACTAGTAATTAAATTAAATTTTACATAATTTTTCTAAGTAGTACACTTTAATTAATTCTTTTACCCGATGTAGTTTCCATGTATGATTGTTCACCTCTGCTTCGGCATGTGGACGTGAGGTCAGCAGTCGGCCGGTCTGTCTTGGCCCTTCATGGGCTGGAGCGCCATGGATTTACTTTACTTTTAGTTTGCATGTAGTCCATCACAAGGCCATTCTTATACGGAACTAGCAGGTATAGAGGATCCATATTAAAGGGGTGGTTGGACTGATCGATTACATGGGGTGTACTACGTTAAAATGGCAATATTTGTGTAGAAAAATGATTAAAATAATATACAAAATAATGGGTATTAATGGACAAAATATGTAAAGAAAATATCAAAGGAAATAAACATTATTTTACATTAATAATGGGGATTTATGGCCAAAATTAAAGGAAAATGCCTAAAAAACGATCGAATAAAACAAAAGATGCTCTTATGAGTTGAAACAGGCAAAAAATTAAAAAATGTTCTAACAAATATGTTTTAAAACACTCAGTTTATCACATAACATATAAATACTAAAGCAGCTATGTTTCTGGCTTACTAGAAAAAAGATGCAATTTCATGAAAATCCTAGCCCTAGTCATCACTAACAACATTATCATCGCTATCATCATCACCACTACCACTACAATAATTCCCGCTCCATCATAATCACCATTAACACCATGATCACCATTCCCACCATAATCACCACAATCATTCCCACTCCACCATAATCACCATTAACACCATGATTACCACTACTATCATAATCATTCCACCTCAACATAATCGCTACTTACTTATGGCTTTTAAGGAACCCGGAGGTTCATTGCCGCCCTCACATAAGCCCGCCTTCGGTCCCTGTCCTGAGCAAGATTAATCCAGTTTCTACCATCATATCCCACCTCTCTCAAACGCAATTTAATATTCTCCCATCTACGTCTCGGCCTCCCAAATGGTCTTTCCCCCCCCCCCCGGTTGTTGATGATTTCATTAACTTGGTCCATAGTTATGATATAGATGATCACGACAAAGGTGGCGATCAATAACAACCCTTACAAATTATTATGGTAGTAGTGATTATGATTCAAATATCTTGGAGCAACAGTAACAAATATAAATGACACTCGGGAGGAAATTAAACACAGAATAAATATGGAAAATGCCTGTTATTATTCAGTTGAGGAGCTTTTGTCATCCAAACTGCTCTCAAAAAAACTGAAAGTTAGAATTTATGAAAAAGTTTTATTACCTGTTGTTCTGTATGGTTGTGAAACATGGACTCTCACTTTGACAGAGGAACAGAAGTTGAGAGTGCGTGAAAATAAGGTGCTTAGGATAATATTTGTGGCTAAGAGGGATGAAATTACAGGAGAATGGAGAAAGTTACGCAACGCAGAACTGCACGCATTGTATTCTTCACCTGACATAATTAGGAACATTGAATCCAGACGTTTGAGATGGGCAGGGCATGTAGCACGTATGGGCGAATCCAGAAATGCATATAGAGTGTTAGTTGGGAGACCGGAGGGAAAAAGACTTTTGAGGAGGCCAAGACGTAGATGGGAGGATAATATTAAAATGAATTTGAGAGAGGTGGGATATGATGGTAGAGACTGGATTAATCTTGCTCAGGATAGGGACCAATGGCGGGCTTATGTGAGGGCGGCAATGAACCTCCGGTTTCCTTAAAAGACATTAAGTAAATAAGTAATTATTAATAGACTATAGGTTTAATATAATATTAATTCCGATGTTGAATACTACCATTTACTTCTTAGTATAACTTTTTTTAGGTTAAACGTATTACTTGAATCTTTAGGGTAAAGGTTGGTAATATTGTGATAGTTCTTTTTGAGAATTTATTGCAATTTTAGTGAGCGAGAGAAGGACCGGTTTTGTGCAGAAACTTGTCCACGAACATTCCCTTAATACGTTGACGCAAATAACCGATCTTCCTCTCGCTCAGTAAAATTGTAATAAATTCTCAAAAAGAACTATCACAATTTTACTCATATCACAATTTTACCAACCTTTACCCTATATGCCATTTTTACTGCCATGTAAAATCATGTTATTGCATGCATTTTAGTTTATTGTATTATATTTTATATGGTTTGTGTTAGTTCTGGTTAAGTGGAAGAGAAAGCTTGAAGAGCTCAACTGTGCTTTATATTTGGGTTTATTATTTTATATTTTATATAGTATGTATTATTTAGTTCTGGTTAGGTGGAAGAGAAAGCCAGTAGGGCTTAACTGTACTATATAGCGTTTGGAGTTCAGAGAATATCATTGGATGTATAGGCGTTTTCTTTGAGACATCCCCCTCATTATAATATAACTAAATACGTTGCTTAGCCTACGTATTTTCTAACGTATACTATATAAAATAACAGAAGTAAACCTAAATACTGTAACTTAGCATTGCTTCAAATATAATCGCTTTATATTGGTTATAAATAGACTTACCGTGGGCTTGCTGGACAAAGTTTCTTTCATTGATTTTCTATGTAATTACCAACTTTTTCCAGCGAATCCAGGAATAATATATTAGTTTATTTGTACTTCTAATAATGGAATATATGGAGTAGATTTTGTTCTGTTAATTTAGAAAATAATTAAATTACCTATTTAAATGATATTACTAAGCGAATGGATGTCCGCTAACAAGACGCCTATAGCTATGCTCTATAGACAAATAAATGAATAAATAAGTAAATAAATAAACAAATACCGGTACATACCGGTACAAAATGAACAAATGAATGAACGAACAAACATGAATATATGAATAAATAGACATCAAGATAAATTAATGAATGAATCAATGAATGAATAAATGAATAAATAAATAAATAAGCAAATAAATAAGTAAATGAATAAAGAAGTGAATGAATGAATAAATCAATAAATGAATGAATTACAGAATAAATGAATGAATGGAATTAATGAATGAACGGAATCAATGAATAAATGGAATCAATGAATAAATAAATGAATGAATTACAGAATAAATGAATGAATGGAATCAATGAATAAATAAATGAATGAATTCCAGAATAAATGAATGAATGGAATCAATGAATAAATAAATGAATGAATTACAGAATAAATGAATGAATGGAATCAATTATTGAATAAATGAATGAATGGAATCAATGAATAAATAAATGAATGAATTACAGAATAAATGAATGAATGGAATCAATTATTGAATAAATTAATAAATGAATGAATGGAATCAATGAATAAATAAATGAATGAATTCCAGAATAAATGAATGAATGGAATCAATGAATAAATAAATGAATGAATTACAGAATAAATGAATGAATGGAATCAATTATTGAATAAATGAATAAATGAATGAATGGAATCAATGAATAAATAAATGAATGAATTACAGAATAAATGAATGAATGGAATCAATTATTGAATAAATGAATAAATGAATGAATGGAATCAATGAATGAATAAATGAATGAATTACAGAATAAATGAATAAATAAATAAGCAAATAAATAAGTAAATGAATAAAGAAATGAATGAATGAATTACAGAATAAATGAATAAATAAATAAATAAGCAAATAAATAAGTAAATGAATAAAGAAGTGAATGAATGAATGAATTACAGAATAAATTAATGAATGGAATCAATGAATGAATAAATGGATGAAATACAGAATAAATAAATAAATAAATAAATAAATAAATAAGCAAATAAATAAGTAAATGAATAAAGAAGTGAATGAATGAATGAATCAATCAATCAATCCATGAAAGTATGAATGAATCAATAAATGAATGAATGAATGAATGCGTGAATCAATGAATGAATGAGTAGATCAATGAATGAATGAGTTAATCAATGAATGAATGAGTTAATCAATGAATGAATGAGTGAATCAATAAATGAATGAGTGAATCAAATGAATGAGTAAATCAATGAATGAATGAGTGAATCAATGAATGAATGAGTGAATCAATGAATGAATGAGTGAATCAATGAATGAATGAGTGAATCAATGAATGAATGAGTAAATCAATAAATTAATGAGTGAATCAACGAATGAAAGAGTGAATCAATGAATGAATGAATAAATCAATGAATGAATGAGTGAATCAATGAATGAATGAATGAATGAATCAATGAATGAATGGGTGAATCAATGAATGAATGCGTGAATCAATGAATGAATGCGTGAATCAATGAATGAATGCGTGAATCAATGAATGAATGAGTGAATCAACGAATGAATGAGTAAATCAATGAATGAATGAGTGAATCAATGAATGAATGAGTGAATCAATGAATGAATGAGTGAATCAATGAATGACTGAGTGAATCAATGAATGAATGAATGAATAAATCAATGAATGAATGGGTGAATTAATGAATGAATGAGTGAATCAACGAATGAATGAGTGAATCAACGAATGAATGAGTGAATCAATGAATGATGAGTAAATCAATGAATGAATGAGTGAATCAATGAATGTATGAGTGAAGCAGTGAATGAATGAGTGACTCAATAAAGGTATGAGTGAATGAATGAATGAATGAATCAATGTATGAATTTTTTAGTAGTCTATTTTACGACGCTTTATCAACATCTTGGGTTATATAGCGCCTGAATGAGATGGTGATAATGCCGGTGAAATGAGTCCGGGGTCCAACACCGAAAGTTACCCAGCATTTGCTTATATGGAATTCAGGGAAAACCCCGGAAAAAACCTCAACCAGATAACTTGCCCCGACCGGGAATCGAACCTGGGCCACCTGGTTTCGCGGCCAGACGCACTAGCCGTTACTCCACATGTGTGGACTGAATGAGTGAATAAATAACCAATTAGTCAATCAACCAATCAATTAATGAATGTATCAATCAATCCAATGAATGAATGAATCAATTAATCAATCAATAAATTGAATAATTAATTAATTTTAGGCAGCTAGTATCTACGAAAAAGGTTTCCTTCAAGTTCTTGGGCTTGTTCATATCATTGCTGTCACTTCGTAGTCATCTTATCGTGTGTAAATGCTGAAATATTTAAACACGAAATTACCAATTATAGCCAACCCGAAGGACTAAGAAGCCTTGTGTTATGAAAGAGGATGGAGCTGAAATGAGTTCCATGACTCGTGATCACTAGACAAGCCAGTGACGGCAGTTTTGAATGCGGCTGACAGGAGAGGAAGGTTTAATGAGAGTTGTAGGATTTATTCATAGACATAGCGCTTGGAACTGCTAACATGTAATATTCACTAGCAGCGGAGAAATTTATTTGAGAATACATCCATTTGAGCGGAATGGGGAGACGGGATGTTGAGGCTGTGCTTTACGTAAGAGAAACAGAATTGGCCTGGTTTAAAATCTAAAGTTCATTCTAATGTGCCTTTATTAATATTTCAAAAGATCGCAATATAATAGACACTGTCATTAGAAATGGCTCATGCTTTCTCCACATACAGCGTTACTACAAAAGTAATAGACATAGTGCAGGCCTGGGCGTTAATAGCTTAATTGAGGTACTACAGACTACCTCTTAACTCCTTACTTCCTTAGAGTTAATTTTGAATACATTTTCTTCTTATGTGAAAATATCCTTAGAGCTGGCTTTGAATAAATTGTCAGTAAATTTTCTTCTGGTATGAAAATGTCCTTAGAACTGGCTTTGAATAAATTTTCAATAAATCTCTTCTTATATAAAAATATCCTTAGGCCTATAGCCGGCTTTGAATAACTTTTCTTATTATGTTTCCTTTACTAAAAATTATTTAAGTTATTCTTAAATATATTTCATGGCCACCGGCGTAGCTCGGTTGGTTAAAGCGCTTGTCTGCCGATCCGGAGTTACGCTTGGGCGCGGGTTCGATTCCTACTCGGGCTGATTACATGGTTGGGTTTTTTCCGAGGCTTTCCCCAACCGTAAGGCAAATGTCAGGTAATCTGTGTCGAATCCTCGGCCTCATCTCGCCAAATATCATCTCGCTATCACCAATTCCATCGATGCTAAATAACCTCGTAGTGGATACAGCGTCGTTAAGTAACCAAGTAAAAAAAATACATTTCATGTTTCGATTCGTAGGTACAGAATGTAAACAAAGTACGTAAGTTCAGTAGCTTAAAAAATATCTTTGTACTGATACGCAGTGCCACGACGTATGTCACGCCAAAAAAAGAAGAAAGGAATAAGCCTAATAAAACTTCAATTTCCGTTGAAAAATCGAAGTGATTTATTTTGGTATTTCATATGTTGAGAAAGTGAAAAGGCGAAACTTTTTTCAGAAAAAAATTGCCTAAGAAATAATTGTAACGAAAAATAACGTAACTTATTTTTATGTAAGGACTGATTCTTAACAAAGAGTTCCCCCCCAGCAAACAGCTGGATAAGAAATCACAAAGGTCTAACCCTCTCGGAATGGATAGACGCCCTTAAAATGGTAGGCTATGTCGCTCCTGTCCGAGCTGTACCGGGTAGAAGTCGGGATGATACCCGCTGTAGGCACTGTCTCAGCGAGATTGAAACTCTTCCCCATATCCTTGGCTTCTGCCCCTATAGTGAGGCCCTTCGCAACATCCGTCACCATGCTGTCCGTTCTATGCTGGCCAAGGCATTGAAGGAAGTAGGGTTTACAGTCCATCAAGAGGTGCAGGGACTAGCCACACAAGGAAGTGTTCGGCGAATTGATATCATTGCCATTAAGAACAACTCGGCATACATTCTCGATCCCACCATCAGATTTGAGACACATGCAGATCAACCGCATGAGGTGGACAGTGAAAAGAAACGGATCTATGAACCAACAATCCCGTTCTATAAAGATAAATATAGCCTGTCCCACATTGATGTAATAGGTCTGATGGTGGGAGCACGAGGTACCATACCCTCCTTCTTTGCCAACAAATGTAAAAACCTGGGGCTAACACACAGCATTGTGAAGGAAATAGCCATTAGTGTCCTCAAAGGATCGGTTCAGATATTGAGAAATCACTTGTATGGGAGTGATAATGGAAATTTGAAGTTATCTTAACCGATGGCTGTTGATTGGTTTAGATATCAATGCCAATAAATCTGTACTATTATTTTTCTCGCGGTATATGGCATTCAAATCATTCTAACCTATCTGATGGTATTTTTTTCCCCACTTTCTTAACTGTAAATAAGCACAAACGCTAATTAGGCGTAAATTTTTCTGACATTTTGTATATTCGATTCCCTAATCGTTTGAAATGTATATCATTTCACCTTTTAGGTGTGTTTCCAAATTATATGTAATACGCTTTGTCAAATCTGGCAACCTTTACATAAGGGAAGCTAAATTTATTATTATATGTTACATACATATTATGACGCATATTCTGACATTCACTAAGATGTACGACTGGGATTGCTAGCAAGCGTCAGCCAAGAGAGAATTTTCCCTGCTCGTTTCAAAATACACGAAAAGCATCTCTGCGTCTAATAAAGAGACGCGCTCGTCCAAAAACGTGGCTGCTATACAAAGGAAAGATCCGTATCGTTAACGTCACCACTTAACGTGTTTACTGCTTAAGCTGCACAGTGAATATGGAAAACAGTGACTCTTTTTTTAAATTTCTTAATAATTACGAGCATGATGCATTCTAAAGCGATATTGTGCGACACTTGCAATGATGACCTCGAACCGCTGGCTTGGAATGAACGTCATCGTTTATGTCGGAACAAAATAATGCAGTAACACAGTGATATCAAAGCAAGCGCATTTTTCTGACCTTGACGTCGTGCGCGGGCAACAAGCGCTAAGTATGGAAAGAGGAAGGGTTGTGTATATGAATAAGCAACCTGTTGGATTAAGAAAGCAGTGGTGCACAAACTTCAAACGGAACGTGAAATTTTATGTCGTTATTTTTATGTGGCTTCTTTCTGTTCAATATTATCTATACTGTCTGTAAAACAAAAGTACTAACACTGATTTCTTAATATTGCACTTGTGTTTTAAATCTTAATAACATAATAGAGAGTTAAGAAGGAATATTCACTTAAATTCCATAGTAGTATAATTATACTTTATTAAGTGCATGAAACACATCATTCATAAAGAAAGTGATATTCCAAAGAAAGGGATTGAGTATGACATGATAAGTTGGAATTTATATTGATGGTATCTTTAGCCTTACAAAAGTAATCAATAAACTAATCAAAACAATATTTCAGTACAAAGCAAAGTTACCTAGGTACAGTATTTGTTTCTAGTGTAACTAATATTACATAACAAAACTCTTATCGCATAAGCTTTTAAGGTGATATTTGTGAGCAACTTCCTATCATCAGAATATTAAATTATTTTCTCGAAATCTGCTAAAGCTATAGAGCTGACATTTTTACAACACATGGGCACATATATTTTGCTTATGATGTAACAGTAGTTGCTTTGTTAATTCATTTCTTTACAAATAATTTCCATGAGAATATTTTCAAAATTTTCAATACACTATCTTCAGTAATACGTATATACAGTATATTAGATTTACGAAAACATTCTGTAAGGCTACTAAATAAATAGGCCTATACCTGAAAATTTCACTTTTCTATACGAAAAGTTGAGAAAATATTTCTTTCGAATAAAAAAAATCAAACTTGTGAAAAATGAGCATTAAAATTAAAACTCACATTGTTATAATGCACTTATACTTCTCAGGCAAATCTAAAAATTACCATGGATACAGTTTTAATAAGTTCTCTTCCCTTTATCTATTGAATCAGTGCTGGCCATCCCTGAATATAGCTCGACCAAGCGGCATATACCACCTCTTTCGTCTGTCTCTTTCCTTTCCGCTGTAAAGCTCTCTGGCTCTCCTGGGCTCTAAAGCGCGCGCTTGCTCCTGTGGGCATCAATTGACATGCCTGCAGTAATAGGATGTCAAAGCGCCTGCACTGCGTGCTCCCAAGAACCCGCACAACATTTCCTTAAGAGCGACGATTGTACTTTATCTTGCTGAAAAGTGAACCGTGTTGGATTTGTATTGCTTGTAGTATGAGCACGTAATACAGGCGCTTTGACATTCCTGCATTGCTTCTCCTTTAAATTGCCTCATCATAAGTGTGCATATTCAGGCACCATAATTTGTTCTGATCAAATAGCTTATCGTCTTGTAGTCCAAGTGGAATTGCTATTGAACGAAGTCGGTATTCGAACCGGGTTTTCACGAGATGCTACGGTTTTCCATATCGTTATTCCACAATTTGTCTATTAATTATTATCATTCTTTTTGTTGTGAATGTCTGCACATGCTGTCTCATAAATAATGTAGTTATACAAGGTGAACAATAAGTGCTGCAATATTGTTATAGTCGCGACGCTGTTATTCCCGGCGTGACTCCTCCTCTTTGCTTACGTCTTAGGAAGTCAAGGCTTTATAAAGTCTAGGTAGGTAGTATCGTTCGCCATTTTTGTTCTTTCGTTGCCGAGCTACCAGACGAGGGATCTATTTGCCACACCGTTGGACATTATCATGTCGTAGCTCCTATGATAATAAATCAAACGCACTGTAATTCAGCAATTAATTGAGCGGCAAATAACGTCCTCGCGTGCTTTCTGCGAACGCCAACGAAAGAGCCAAAATGGCGGGCGATTATATATTAAGTATTTATCCAGCCTTAGGAAATGCTTCACATCTTCATCAGCGAATCCCAAGACGCACACGTTAAATGTAGCCGACCTGCAACGTGATTGGCTGCCGGAAATTAGAGCGACGGGACTATAATAACTTCTTAAATTTTACGATGACGCAGAATATCTGCATGGAAACTTCATATGTACTTCAGTACATTAAAATAATATATTCTTAAATTTTGATTAAAAAAAAAAAAAAAAGAAAAACGTTTCATACAAAAACTGTTGGAGATAAACCATACAATATTATGCCAGTGTTCAGAAACAGTTATTCAGACAAACAGGGTGTGACAGTGAACTAGTTTTTTTTAAATGGCACTCTATATTAAAATTTGCATACTCCGAATCTACATTCAGTTTTACGTATGAATCCACAGAAACGTTACTCATTCTCCCATTTCTTGTTTCTTAACTATTTAAGTAAAAAAAAATATAGGGGGTTCCATTTGAAATTTCTAAAGGGGGGAGGCTGGAAAGGGGGGTGAAATCTAAAATGTAATTAAGTCTGGTTTCGGACTTCCCCTTCAATATCTAAATTGACGTGTTTTTTTGTTTAAATTGAATTCAATTTAAATAAATAGGTATTTAGACTGGGAAGTTTTGAAATGAAAGCCCAGTATAGTAAAAGAATGAGAAGAAAAAAGTAAATTATAAACATATGTATATAAATAAGAAATAGTGATTAAAGAGAAAGGTTTTTGTTGAGAAATAACTGGAATGATTGTAAATAGTATGGAGTATATAGTAATAGTTATTAATAGTAAAATGTAGTTAAGAGTGGTCTTCTGGAAGACAGAAATGAAACAGGGCCACTATTAATGAACGATACATCAATTGTACATAATTTTGATGACTTTAAATATACATATAGGCCTACATACATAAAATACATACTGTACATACATATAATAAATAAATAAATACATACATAGGTACATACATACATTACATACATACATACCACATACATACATACATACATACATACATACATACATACATACATACATACATACATACATACATACATACATACATACATACATACATACATACATACATACATACATACATGCATACATACTTTATTAACCGTGTAGACTGCAGGGTCTGCATTAAGGGGTTAGGTACAGCTTACAGTAGTAAAATTTTGGAAATATTCAATATAGTATGTGTAAAATACTATCCTTCTGCTATATGAAAAAATATATTTACGATTTAAAAAAAATATGTATATATATATATTTTTTTTTCAAAATTCAAAATGGTGGCAGTTCATTGTGCAGTGATGAACCGTTTCCCTCATAATTCAAAGGTATCTAACATTTTACGATGAAATTTTTTGTGTGTATTTATGCATGTCATATCTACAATATGATGCAAGATCATTTCTCTACCTTTGATAGATTGTCTGATAAAAAAATAAATTCTTAATAAAATGGTCGGATATCAGTATTTTCTTCTAACACAAAACAGAAAAAGGTATTATTTATTAAGGAATGTAGTTGAAATGGTATGATATTATAAAGATGAGTTTCAGCAATAAAATAAAAGAGAGAAAACCTGAAAAAGTTAAAAACTTTATGAGTTATGAGGGAAATCCTTCATCACTGTACAGTGAACTGCCACCATTTTAAATTTTGGAAAAAAATATATATATATCTTTTTTAAATCGTAATAGTACATTATGCAACGAGCCTATAATGGTAGTAATTAAGATGCAAGTATGTTTGTTTATGAAACGAGCGCAAGCGAGTTTCATAATTTTCATAAGAGCGTCTTAATTACCATTATAGGCAAGTTTCATACGACTTTTTATGCTCAACCATATTTCTAACTTGAAATGATTCATAAGTTTTCATGTTATGGTTATGTAAGTCACGAACGGAAATGGCCTGAATTGTGAGATGTGCGGAGACGCGAAAGTATTGATTTTTTCCGAGGCACGAATATCATTGACCTTGATATAACCTAGAGAACATTAGTCTTTATATAACCTGGAAATTGATTTAGAATTGAAAAACGAGATGACAAATTTAATTTATTTGAATATTATTTGCAATTAACGCTAATTATTACAGTAACAGAACATAACCTTCTGCGACAGTATTGGATTTCCAGCCTCCGTGACATTTCCCTAGTTGTCTTTCGATTGCATATCCGAGAATAATCGAAAACCTGAACTTTAATGAATAGGTGTACTTTAATGACATGCATTAACGGACTGCTACCAGGTGTATAATTACTACATTTCGGCATGGTCGAGCATAAAAATATTTTTTCCATATATAGCAGGAGGACAGTGTTTTACTCATCAGTTTTCACTGTTGTACAATATACAGTAATGGAGGAAAAACATCTATGTTAATAACAAATCTGTAGGCGAAATTTTTCTGGTAATTTTCGATTTTCCAAAAATAATTGGTCCTAACATATATAATTAACCACCCTGAAACCGAAAATCGCTTTTTTTTATTTTTCTTTGTATGTCTGTCTGTCTGTCTATCTATCTATCTGTCTGTCTGTCTGTCTGTCTGTCTGTATGTTTGCTACCTTTTCACGCGATAATGGCTGAACGGATTTCGATGAAAGTTGGAATATAAATTAAGTTCGTTGTAACTTAGATTTTAGGCTATATGGCATTCAAAATACTTTATTTAAAAGGGGGGTTATAAGGAGCTTGAATTAAATAAATCGAAATATCTCGCTTATTATTGATTTTTGTGAAAAATTTTACATTACAAAAGTTTATTTAAAATAATGTCCGATAAGTTTTAGTCCATGAAAAAGTTCGAAAGGACTGATATTTAATGAGGTAAATGAGTTTTAAAATTAAAATAACTGCCATCTAAGGCCGTGTAATGAATTAAAAAACAAATGACTTCGTCTATAAGGGGCCTTGGACAGCAACAATCGAAAGCTATGAAAGATAGCCTACAGAGAATGTTTCTGTGTTGGTATGAAGTAATATCGCAAGCTAAATTAACCGATTTGTATAATTAATTATTATTTCATCTTTGGAAAGTGTAGTTTCCCTAGATGGACATAATGCTATAATGTTATTACAGTAACTTCTGACATAATATATATAATGTAATCTAATATAATATAATATAATATAATATAATATAATATAATATAATATAATATAATATAATATAATATAATATAATATAATACATTACAATACAATACAACACAACACAACACAACACAACACAACACAACACAACACAATACAATATAATACAATATGATACAATATAATATAACATCATTTAAGTTATTTGAAGGGTTCAGAACCATAGTGGGCCAAGCGCCATTTATTGAATACGTAGAAAACAAGGGTTAAAATTAAGTTATTACCATAATTCAATGGAAACATATAGCAAGTACAATAAAGTATACACATTAAATCTAAATGATGTCAAGCTTCATTAAACTATGGATGCATGTAATAAAAATTAAGAAACATGTTAAAGGAATTGTCATTGCACCAAATGAGTGTCTCTGGACCAAAATGATCGCATTTTAATTATTTGGATGCAATTTAAATTAAGTAACATATTAAACGATTTACCCTTCTATCAAACACGAATGTTCCCTGGATCAAATGTCCTATTTTAATTATGTAATTACTTTATACTTATTTCTAACGGGTGCAGCGGAGCTCACGGGTACGGCTAGTTTTGAATATTTCCAAACATTTTACTGCTGTAAGCTGTACTTAACTCCTTAAAAAGTCCGGTCACCTTCTGATCCAGCTACTAGCACGGTAGCCAGTAATCCATTGATGACGATTCGTGTATAGCTGCCCTTAACGACTTGCATATTTTGTTGTTACTGCTTCGCTGACGGGGCTGACACTTTACGAGGCTGTAAATTACGTGCATTGCCTTATTGTTTCTGTTTAGGTTCCTGTACTGGCCTCGTTGTTGTACGGCCGGCTGCTTTTTGTAGTGAAATGCACACATGCATTACTTCCTTATTAGTTTTTCAGCTAAACTCACTATAATGTCACAATTTTAGGGTATGTCGTTTCGATTAACAGCTGTTGTGTAATGCCAATTACCACTGCCTGTCTGTAAAACCCGAACAGGAAGAGACAGAATAGGAAAATGATTGAGGTCGCTATCAAATTAACGCACGAGTCATTAAACTTGTTGACACGGGTTGCATCCAGTGTGTTTGTCCAATCCGACGTTTTAATTGTGGTGAAACTAACACACAAATTAGAAATATAAAGGGGTGCGAATGATATAGTCCTAAGCCAGTCCTGTCAATTGATGCCAATAGGCGCAAGCGCGCGCTTTAGAGCTCAGGAGAGCCTGAGCGCTTTACAGCGGAAAGGAAAGAGACAGACGAAAGAGGTGGTATAATATGTCAGACATCAAACCAATTTAAGAATAGGCTAACGAGATACTTTTCTAAAAATTCTTGTTAACAATAATAGCTGTTTCAGGTTTCTCAATGTTTAATTGTTATATATATCACAGATAAATATCTAAATTACCTCATTATTATTATTATTATTATTATTATTATTATTATTATTATTACTATTATTATTATTACTATTATTATTATTATTATTATTATTATTATTATTATTATTATTATTATTATAACTATTTCTTACCAATGTTTATTATTGTCACACTAACATTACTTATCCAATTTTCATTATTTACTTTCATGTTGTTTTATGATCTATATATTAATGTAATAACTATGTAACCAAATGTATATAATTAGAATTAGAGTCTGGCTGGGCGGAAGAGAAGGCCTACTGGTCTTAGCTCTGCCAGATTAAATAAATAAATAAATAATAATAATCATTATTATTATTATTATTATTATTATTATTATTATTATTATAACTATTTCTTGCCAATGTTTATTATTGTCACACTAATATTAGTTATCCAATTTTCATTATTCACTTTCATGTTGTTTTATGATCTAGATATTAATGTAATAACTATGTAAGCAATTGTATTTAATTAGAATTAGAGTCTGGCTGGGCGGAAGAGAAGGACTACTGGCCTTAGCTCTGCCAGATTTAATAAATAAATTATTATGCCGCTTGGTCGAGCTATATTCAGGGATGGCCAGCACTGATTCAATAGATAAAGGGAAGAGAACTTATTAAAACTGTATCCATGGTAATTTTTAGATTTGTCTGAGAAGTATAAGTCCATTATAGGAATGTAAGTTTTAATTTTAATGCTCATTTTTCACAAGTTTGTTTTTTTATTCAAAAGGAATATTTTCTCAACTTTCTTTTGTATAAAAGTGAAATTTTTAGATATGTTTATTTAGTAGCCTTATAGGTACTGAAGTGATGTTTTCGTAAATCTATAATAAGTATCATATATACGTATTACTGAAGATAGTGTATTGAAAATTTTGAAAATATTTGCATGAAAAAGGTTTGTAAAGAAATTAATAAAACAAAGCAGCTATTGTTACATCGTAAACAAAAGATAAACGTCAGCTCTATAGCTTCAGCAGATTTCGAGAAAATAATTTAATATTCTGATGATAGGAAGTTGCGCACCAATATCACCTTAAAAGCATAATGCGAAAAGAGTTTTGTTATGGAATATTAGTTACAGATAAAACATGTACCTACGTAACTTTGCTTTGTACTATAGCATTGCTTTTGTTAGTTTATTGATTACTTTTATATGGCTAAAGATGTCATCAATATCAATTCCAGCTTATGTCATACTCAATCTCTTTTTTTGAGATTTCACTTTCTTTATGAATGATGTGTTTCATTCAATTAGTACAGTATAGTTTCACTACTATGGAATTTATGTGAATATTCCTTCTTAACTCTTTATTATGTTATTAACTTTTAAAACACAACTGCAATCCATTTTGAATCTTGCGTACACCACTTTTAACACTTGAATATAATTAATTGATGAACTAGTGGACTTACTCGTGTTAAATATGTAATATTTGTCCGGCTTACAGCTGTTTCAGTGCTTCACGCACCATCATCAGAGCCTACTAGATCGCGGCGTCATCTCGAACTTCTCTGCCTGTTATGAGGGTGTGTTTTATTGTTGGAAGGTGTTGAAGTGTGGAGTCGAATAGTGTATGTGTACTGAAATTGATCTGTGTGTTGAGGATTTGATCGGGGTGTGTTTCAGTGTGTTTGTATATTTCGTATTGTTCTATTGTGTTGAGTTTTTGGTCTTGGGTTGTGTGTGTAGGATTTCCATGTCTGTATTTATGTTCTTGTATGTATGGTTAGTATTGGTTATGTGATCGGCGTATGTAGATGTATTGTGTCCTCTGGTTATAGCTTTAATGTGTTCTTTGTAGCGTGTTTGGAATGATCTGCCTGTCTGTCCTATGTAGAACTTGTCGCAACTATTACATGTGAGTTTGTATACACCTGTGTGGTCGTATTTATTTGTTTGTGTTGTTTGTGTGTTGAGATGTCTTTGCAGTGTGTTTTCTGTTCTGTATGCTATGTTGTATTTCTGCTTTCTAAATGAAGATGCGATCTTGTGTGTGCTTTTGTTTTCATATGTTAGTGTGATGTATTTCTTGTGTTCTTGTGGTTGTGTTGTGTTTTTGTGTTAAGTTTTTGTTTTGTCTTCCTTATGATGTTGTCTATTATGTTTGGATTGTATCCATTTTCTTGTGCTATGTATTTGATTGTGTTCACTTCTTCATTGTAGTGTTGTTGGCTCATGGGTATGTTGGGTAATCTGTGTACCATTGTCCTGAATGCAGCATGTTTGTGTTGTGTGGGGTGACTACATGTGTTGTGTATGTGTGTGGTGGTGGTGGTGGTTGGTTTTCTCTATATTTTGAAGGTGTGTTTGTAGAGAAGTTCGAGATGACGCCGCGATCTAGTAGGCTCTGATGATGGTGCGTGAAGCACTGAAACAGCTGTAAGCCGGACAAATATTACACATTTAACACGAGTAAGTCCACTGACAACTGCAATATTAAGAAATTGGTTTTAATACTTTTTTTTCAGACAATAATATCAAACAAAAAGAAGCCATATAAAAATAACGACATAAAATTTCACGTTCTGTTTGAAGTTTGTACACCACTGTTTTCTTAATCCAACAGGCTGCTTATTCATATAACATAACCCTTCCTCATTCCATACCTAGTGCTTGATGTCCGCGCAAGACGTCAAGATCAGAAAAATGCGCTTGCTTTGACATCACTGTCCTAAGCCATACAGACAGAATTTTACAGGAGAGCGTATTGAAGGTTTAGGTCGGGATTACGTTCAACGTTACGGTGAAGTTCGTTGAAGTTGGACAAATACAAGCTCCATGTATTTGATTACGGTTAACGTTAAAATGAACCAACGCATGACGGCGCTGATTCGACATTGCCAAGGTCTAGCTTCCACAAACGCAAAAAAAGAAAAAAACGTAAGTTGAAAGTCACCCAATCACGAATCAGAAGCGCGGCGATTCGTTTCATTTATTTTTACCTCTTCTTTCGTTGTAGATGCGGGCATATTGCTATTGAAATGTTAAATAAAGTAATATTCATTAAAAATTCGTGCGTAAAATCAACGCTCGGGTCTCCCAGGCCTTCCAATGCTATTAGGTGCGGTATCATAATTTCTTCGGCATGTACTTATGTCTTTCTTGAGTAATTTTTATAATATTTTACTGGTAGCTTCCCCATATGTGTAAGAAATGAACTCTCACAAAAACATTTTTGTTAAAAGTTTGGCTTTGGACTATCTCATTCTCACCCCTTCTCACTAATCAATAAGTTTCGAATATTGGGTTTTTTGCTAACAGCAAACGTTCTCATGGGGGCAGATAAAAATGTTAAATTTTTTCCCTTCACCATATAAATAACGTCAAAAGAAGTGCTCATAAAAATTTTGGACACTCGACCGCAATTACGAGGCCGTCCAGAAAGTAATTTTCCCTGATGCCGTTTATAGAAAGAAGCACAATTGCATGGAAATATTTATTGAAACGGATACAGCAATTCTTGCGCTATTTGTCAACATATCCCCCACTGGAATTGAGACATTTGTCATACCATGGGATCAATTTTTGTGTCGTAGAAGTCAGCCGCCTCAGATCAGAACCAGCGTTAGACAGCGTCTCTCTATCGATCCCATTATATGAGAAATGTCTCAATTTCGATGAAAAATATGTTGAAAAATAGCTCAATAATTGCTGTGCGTGTTCCAATAAATTTGTCCAATGAAATTGTGTTTTTTTCTGTTAACGGCCCCGGGCGAACTTACTTTTTACGGCCCTCGTAATTGCGGTCGAGTGGCCAAAATTTGTATAAGCACTTCTTTTGGCATTATTAACATGGTGGAAGAAAAAAAAAATAACTTTTTTATCTGCCCCCATCAGAACGTTTGCTTGTGAGTGCGCTCCTAGTGGGATATAATGGCAGTTGACATTGGATACACGTCAACATATACTGGGTGTTCAGTTCAAAATGTGTCATCGCTCGCTGTATGCCGTCATGTGGCTAGCCGATGAGCCTAGAGAATTCAATCTTCCTACACTTCCGCAGCTCAGGTGTATAATCTAAGAGGCAGAGAAGTTGGCTAGCAAGTACGGCGTTCATTCTGAAGAGTACGTGCCGATACGTACGGTAACGCCGGTAGTGGCAGGAATGTGAACTGTTTGGAAATACGTACTGTCGGGATATGGGGAGAGGGTTAAGACGATTACTTACGTATTTGTTCACATTAACTTCGACGGTCAACATGGACACGGAGCATTTGATTTGTGTTGTGGAATGTTACCGTACGCAACCGATGATAACAAATACCCTGCGTATGACTTGCCGGCGCAAAACACAGTTCGAAAGAGGTTATGGTAGCACACAGACCGTACAGACCGCCATCTGTTGCTACGACGTTCAAGTTATACCGTACACGTTCTCAAGTTCAGATTGAAGAACGCCTTAAATAATAGGCAACTTCTCTAACATATAAATTGAAACTCGCTTCAAATCGGTGACCCAACAACAGTGACGTCATGACACACTTTGAAATGAACACCCAGTATATGCCTAACTTGGAGTCAAGCCACAAAGGGAAACATCAAAGGAGGAAGGTTCGATCTGGGGCTGTGGATTGAATTCAGCGTAGCTCAGTGGTCAGAGCGCTTGGTACGTAGAACCAAGGACACGGTTCGATCCCCGGTGCCGGAGCGAATTTTTCTCCTCAAATATTAAGTACTAATCAGTAAGTTTCTGATATTGGTTTTGTGCTAAGACTGTTTCACTTCTCCAGAATTCTGCTATAATATTCATTACACGTAATTTTTAATAATTGTAGCAAGTAGAGACAACTTATAGGCTACAATACAATGTAAGTTTTCATGAATATTAGACTACTTGTTTTTGCGTATTCTGTTCTATTTTTCATTACTGTACAAAATTTGTTTTATTACAGCAAACATGTAAAGACCTATGAATGCACAGTAAAAAAACTCTGGGGTCTAGAATTTTTTTATTCCTAAGTGTATTACTTACTTACTGGCTTTTAACGAACCCGGAGGTCCATTGCCGCCCTCACATAAGCCCGCCATTGGTCCCTATCCTGAGCAAGATTAATCCAGTCTCTTTCATCATATCCCACCTCCCTCAAATCCATTTTAATATTATCTTCCCATCTATGTCTCGGGCTCCCCCAAGGTCTTTTTCCCTCCGGCCTCTCAAATAACATTCTATATGCATTTCTGGATTCACCCATACGTGCTGCATGCCCTGCCCATCTCAAACGTCTGGATTTAATGTTCCTAATTATGTCAGGCGAAGAATACAATGCGTGCAGTCCTGTATTGTGTAACTTTCTCCATTCCCCTGTAACTTCATCCCTCTTAGCCCCAAATATTTTCCTAAGCACCTTATTCTCAAACACCCTTAACCTATGTTCCTCTCTCAAAGTGAGAGTCCAAGTTTCACAACCATACAGAACAACCGGTAATATAACTGTTTTATAAATTATAACTTACAGATTTTTTGACAGCAGGCTGGATGATAAAAGCTTCTCAACCGAATAATAAGTCACCGGCGTAGCTCAGCCTGTTAAGGCTTTGCCTGCCGGTCTGAAGTTGCGCTCAGGCGCGGGTTCGATCCCCGCTTGGGCTGATTACCTGGTTGGGTTTCTTCCGAGGTTTTCCCCAACCTTAAAGTGAATGCCGGGTAATCTATGGCGAATCCTCGGCCTCATCTCGTCAAATTCCATCTCGCTATCACCAATCTCATCGACGCTAAATAGCCTAGTAGTTGATACAGCGTCGTTAAATAACCAACAAAAAATAATAACAAGCATTTCCCATATTTATTGTGTGTTTAATTTCCTCCCGAATATCATTTATATTTGTTACTGTTGCTCCAAGATATTTTAATTCTTCCACCTCTTCAAAGGATAAATTTCCAGTTTTTCCTAAGTGTCTTATTTAATTGCAATAATATTTTTTCTCTTGGTGTCTAGAGCAAAGTATTTGACGTATAGATGCAATATATTATATTGCGATCAGTGGAAAACAGAATCAACCATTGTAGTACAGGTAAAGTTGATAATTCAAAGAAACCAGTTTACCTTGCTAATGGTATCGCAAATAATAGGTTCTGTCCGACGCATATTCATTGCATGAAATTACTTCCTTGGAGCAAGAATGAAAAACTTGGTATGTGTTCACGTGGGGCTCCTTCATTACGCCTCCCCTCTGATTGAAGCAGGCAGAGGTCGCGTTGGTCATGGACGGAACTACGACGTCGGAACATTATGCTCACGCTGAAACAAAATAGCGGCCTTCAACAATATCGTCTTCAACGTTACTGACGCCTTTTGTATTCCGTTATTAACACAGTGACGTGTGTTTAATAATGATAAACAGAAGAATTACTAAATTCTGCTCGGGTTTTTTAATAAAAATTGAGTACAAGTTCTCTTCTATTCGTAGACGCTGTCTTCTGTTGATTACTCTCACAAATCTTTAAACAAAAGACATAAGAAGGTATTCGACCGGAAAGGTAGTAAGCAAGGCTGTGAGTTCAGAAAAAGGAGCTAAGGAAAAGTACTTCTCAGATAATAAATATAATTATTCGCCATAAACTTTTGATCATTATTCAGGTATGTAATCTTTGATATTATGTTCCTTCCCGTACGTTATATATAATGGTTTCTAAAATGGTTATATTACAGACTTTATAATGATTATCCTACCTATGAGAGTTACGCTACAATGCTTCAACATTTCCATTTTACTATAGTTGCGACGCTGTTATTCCCGGCGTGACTCCTCCTCTTTGCTTACGTCTTAGGAATTCAAGGCTCTATAAAGTCTAGGTAGATAGTATCGTTCGCCATTTTTGTTCTTTCGTTGCCGAGCTACCATACGATGAATCTATTTGCCACACCGTTAAACATTATCATGTCGTAGCTCCTATGATAATAAATCAAACGCACTGTAATTCAGCAAATAATTGAGCGGCAAATAACGTCCTCGTATGCTTTCTGCGAACGCCAACGAAAGAGCCAAATTGGAGGAGATTATATATTAACAGTCTTACTAATAAACTGTGTATAGTTTTTATACGAGACTTATGCAGAGTTGAGACAGAAAACGTTACTAATAAACCGTGAATAAGCAATGGACGTATAAACAGGCTGTAACTATACAATGGGAATTGCTTTGGAGTTGTTATATACACGAAACCCCTTGTTTAAGCGCTGTATATAGAGAAAAAATGGCCGCCCCTCTAACAGCTGTTCGTATCGACTGTCCTTTTATGATGATGGTTACCTCACAGTCTAATAGATACAGTCACGCAACTCATACGTATAAAATATGCCAACATTTGACAGCTGGCGCGACAGTAGCCCTCTAGCGGCAGGCAAGTTAAAAGTGTGCACACGACATATGATAACACATCAGAAAACGGGTTTTGCGTAATTTATTTTATATTTTTATGCTATACAATAAGTGTATATGGTTGTTACTAATTCTACTCTAGAATCCTGAAAGAATTTCACACGCAGTTAATCTACAAGTTTCAGAAGTTGGGAATAAACGTAATTCTTTCTGCTCCTTACAACTGAATCATGGCCCTGATCACGTATCATGGTTTGAAATAATATAATTGTTTGTACGTGGACGGTTAATTCAATTCATTCCTAAATATATTTATAAACCATTGGAACTCTATATTTCCTGTGAGAAGAGTCAGAATTGTAGGGCATATCTCGTAGGGTACATCGCGTGGTGAACTCCTCTCCCTATTTCCTGAGAAATTAACTATTTTCCATACCACAAATTGGGGTAAATTTGGCCGCTGAGGTAAACTTAAAAATGAAAAAGGGGGAAGATTTAAACCTTAATTTGACAGACATTGATTTATGAAGTTGATTGTTTTTCTATTTTTTAATTATTATTTTGAGTCGCTAATAGTGCTGATATTATGGTTTAAATTTTTATGGAAAGTTTACCGCATTTTACATTACATTTCCAGTTTTCACACATAAGCTTAATTTTAACTTACCCTACCTATATAATACGTGATTTACATGCACTTACTGTTATTATGACGTAGGTGAGAACAAATGAATACACAACTTTGTTGAAAACATTGTAACTTCAATTAACTCAGAAAATGTAGGCCTAATTTTATTTTCAGAGCAAAAGTGGTGTAAGCCAAAAATGGGTAATGAGGGTTAAAGTAAACATTCTGTAAAATACAGCGCAAAGTAGCAGTTAATATTGAATTTATTTAAACTATTAGTAGTCAGTGAATAGCACGAAGGATATATTAATTGCTACCTTGCGCTGTATTTTACAGAATTTTTACTTTAAACCTCATTACCTAATTTTGACTTACACCACTTCTGCTCTGAACGGCTCAAATAATCACTGGTAATGTAAAATCAACACCAATAACAGTCATGCAAATTATTACAGAAAAGATTGCTTTTTATATTAAATTTAAAAAGGCTCTTTTATTTCTTGAGAACTTAATACGTCTGCCACATGAATCTACACCAACACATCAGAAATTTATCGACACAGTCTGGATTTATTCAAGAAGTGAATATTTTGCAAAAGGATTATAATACGCCATGAATTCTTGAAAAAATTAACACCATAATCCCTACTTGAATGCAATAAACATTCAACTTTTGAAAAAATATAAAGAAAAAAAAAACACGAATTACTTGCATTAAAAACTGTAGATATATTATCCAAAATCGGAGTGGTTACACATTTACACATGATCTCTGCAAAACAGTAATATAGTGTAACAGGTATTTACTTTGTTTTTATTTAAACTCTCCTTCCTGACATACAAATAGGTAACTGATAACTAATGAATGTTTTATAGAACACAATACGTAGGCTACCTACAGCGTGGATTATAGGTTATGACTGAATTGTGATTTTCTCTTGGTCTTTAGGGAATCTGAAGAACGACAAATTCGGAGATTTAAACTTGTTGTTACTGCAATTTTCGTCATTGCACACATTGCCTTTAGTCCGACGCATGATTAAAACGCTATTATAACATCTCGCATATCTTTAAAGCACGTGCTGGCTGTATCAAGCCTATGACCAGTGCCTTGCCTGCCGCTTGAGCGCTAGTGTCGTGAATGTTGGCAAAAAAATGTGTTGAAGTTGCGCGACTGTATATATTAGACTGTGGTTACCTTGCAACCACAGAAGAACAAACCAAAGATCATAGAATTATTAGAATAATATTGCTGTAGCTTGTACTCTTTGACCAAAATGTAGTGTAGTAATCGATTAGAGGCAGTAGTACTATCGATATTTAACACGCCACACTAGAGCGCTCTACCGGATGCAATACAGAACCTCAGATATTCTACCCACCTTTTGTAACGAAGTAATGACGAAACTATGACGTAGCTGTGTAACAGTCATACTGTTATACACGACGTATGTAGTGATTATTAGTAAGGAATTTACACACGATTTATAAACGAGCTACTCATTGCATAAGTATAAGACAGTTAAACGTCTGTATATAGAGTTTTTATTAGTAAGACCGTTAGTATTTAGCCAGCCTTAGGAAATGCTTAACATCTTCATCAGCGAATCACACGACGCACACGTTTAAATGTAGCCGACCTGCAACGTGATTGGCTGCCGGAAATTAGAGCGATGGGAATGTAGTTTGCAAATTCGACGAATTGTCAATCTTTAAACTTTCTTTATAAAATTATTAACAATAAGCTGGACTGCGTTGGTTTATTTTATTATATAACATTATATGCATCTAAGCTTAAAACGAAATTTCGAAATTTATTTTACATACCAAGGACAAATACTCAATCCCACAAAAATTCCCCAGTTTTCCAAATGTTACAGTTATACAATAAATTTCATCCTCATCCGAATGTTGATATTTTCAATATGAATTTCTCCAGATACAGAATTATTTGTTATCATATTTCACAGAATATTTTTGTTAGTTAATTTGAAGCTACTTTCACACCTTATTTCAATTTCTTTTTTTTTCTTTCTCTTATTTCTATTTTGTTTCAGTTTTTAATAAGTGTATGTTTCCTTTTCCTTGTTTATGTTTTATCAATTAATTTGTTAGTCGTGAACATTGTAATTAGGCTTTGCCTGTTATGTTCAACAACAAATGAATAAATAAATAAATAGATATTATTGTTAGGGGAATACTGATTAGCGAGATGAAAGAGTGATGGAGCGGAGAAAAATTCTCTCCGGCGCCGGGATTTGAACCCGGGTTTTCAGCTCTACGTGCTGATGCTTTATCCACTAAGCCACGCCGGATACAATCCCGACGCCGTTTAGAATCGTCTCATGTGATGACGCAGAATATCTGCATGGAAATATCATATGTACTTCGGTACATCAATATATATACATGATATGCGTAATAAATCACTTTGTGATTTAAGACGGCGCCCATACCGTCGGATCCCGGCCAATCAGTCACTCATCTGAGTGCACCTCAACACATGTATGGACTTCGGTCCTGCGTTCATAGACATCTATGACGTAGTGCAGAGGGCGGCCACCAGAGGGAACCCCAGAGATGGAGCTTAATCTGAGACGATTCTAAACGGCGTCGGGATTGTATCCGGCGTAGCTTAGTGGATAAAGCATCAGCACGTAGAGCTGAAAACCCGGGTTCAAATCCCGGCGCCGGAGAGAATTTTTCTCCGCTCCATCACTCTTTCATCATGTGATGACGCAGAATATCTGCATGGAAATATCATATGTACTTCGGTACATCAATATATATATAATTAGCGAGGATTTTGGGTTGCTGATGTCCTATTAGGAAGGGATTACATACTAAACGTTGATTTTAGTCATGTCCTTGATGTTTGAATGGGGCATGGAATTTTATATGGTAATTTAAAATAGATACTTACAAATGACATTTAAGGAAATCCCAGGTTCATTGCCGCTCTCACATAAGCCCGCCATCGGTCCCTATCCTGAGCAAGGTTAAATCAGTCCATACCATCATATCCCACCTCCCTCAAATCCATTTTAGTATTATCCTAGTGCTGACCTTCTGTACCTGAGGCTGCGGGTTCGATCTCGGCCCAGGTCGATGGCATTTAAGTGTGCTTAATTGCGTTAGGCTCAGGTCACTAGATTTACTGGCATATAAAAGAACTCCTGTGGAACAAAATTCTGACACACCAACGCTAATATAACCTCGGCAGTTGCGAGTGTCGTTAAATAATCTATAATTTTTTTTAAATATTTTCCTCCCATCTACTTTCGGCCACCTCTAAAGTCATTTTCCATCAAGTCTAATATGCATGTCTAGATTTACCCATACGTGCTACGTGTCCTGCCCATTTCAAACGTCTGGATTTAATGTTCCTAATTGTATCAGGTGGAGAATACAATGCTTGCAGTTCTGCGTTGTGTAACTTTCTCCATTTTTCTGTAACTTCATGCCTCTTAGCCCCAAATATTTAACTAAGCACCTTATTCTCAAACACCCTTAATCTCTCTTCCTCTCTCAAAGTGAGAGTCCAAGTTTCATAAACCTACAGAACAACTGGTAATGCAACAGTTTTATGAATTCTAACTTCTAGTTTAAAAAAAAAAAGCATACTGAATGACAAAGTTTTTTCAACCGAATAATAGCAGAATTTTCCCATATTTATTCTCATTTTAATTTCTATCGGGTGTCATTTCTATTTGTTACTATTGTTCCTAGGTATTTCAATTTTTCAATCTTTTTCAAAGAATAAATATCCAGTTTTTATATTTTCATTTCGAACTACGTACTAGTCTCGAGACATAAGCATATTATACTTTGTCTTTTCGGAGTTTACTTTGAAACCAATCTCCTTACTTGCTTCAAGTAAAATTCCCGTGTTTTCACTAATCGCTTGTGGATTTTCTCCTAACAATTCAATTCAATTCAATTTACCCATTAGACATACAGTTTTAGGCTTCGTCAGAATACATTGAAAAAAACATATAAATACATTTAAAAAACACTAATAACAGAAACAGTAAAATTTAAGTAATACAATCAAAACATGAAATAATCTGAAACTTTTAAATTGAAGAAAACTAACTAGATTGCAATTAAAACTTATTTATTAAAATACAATTTCATACAAATTTGTGTTGGAAAAACTCAGCAACAGAATAAAAGTGATTATTTAATAACCAATTGTAAAATCTAGTTTTGAAGCTATTGATTGGTAATTTATAATATTGACTAGGGAGCTTATTATATAATTTCATCCCCATAATTAAAACGTTTGTGTTGCTCTTGTGTAATCTACAATATGGAATATTAATTTGTTCACTATTTCTAATTTCATGATAATGTATATTGGCCACTAATGAGTAATTGTCGATATTTTGTCGAGTGTAAAGTACTAGATCATATATATACAAATTTATGATTGTTAAAATCCGTGATTGTCTGAAAAGTGGCCGACAATGTTCCAGATAATTTGATTTACATAAAATTCTAATGGCCTTCTTTTGTAAAATTAAGACGCTTCCAATTTTGGTTCCGTTTCCCCAGAAAATTAAGGCATATCGAATTACCGACTGAAAGAAAGAAAAGTAGGCACATCTTAAATAATTTTGAGAAACGCAAGTAGTTAATTTCTTTAGCAAATATAAAACTCTTGATAGCTTTGTGCATATGTACTCGATGTGGTTATCTCATGTTAAACTGGCGACTATAAAAAGTCCCAGAAATTTTGTGTAGTTGAGTTTGTTGTCCTTATTTATTAGATAGTTTAGGCTGAAAGTTAAGTTGATGGTTTTTTTTTCAGGACATCCGTATAGACAAACACCTGATAGGCCTACAGTATAACCCGTTCAATTCCAAACCCTCATAGTTTTCCTGAACTTTCCTAATGGCATTGTCTATAGAAAAGTTAAAAAGTAAAGGTGATAGTGTATCTCTTTGTTTTATCCCGCAGTGAATTGAAAAGCGTGAGACAGAAGCTGGCCTATTCGGACTCTGCTATATGTTTCACTGAGACACATTTTATTTAATCGATTTAAGTTCTTGGGAATACCAAATTCAACAAAACTTTTATATAAAACTTCTGTCTTAACCGAGTCATATGCCTTTTTTAAATCTATGAATAACTGACGTACTGTTGATAATCCATTTCGAATCTTGCGTACAACACTTTTAACACTTGAATATAATTAATAGTTTAACTAGTGGACTTACTCGTGTTAATTATGTAAGATTTGTCCGGCTTTTTGACTCCATTCTTCAACACCTTTCAACAATCGAACACACCCACATAAGAGGCAGAGAAGTTAGAGATGACGCCGCGATCTAGTAGGCTCTGAGGATGGTGCGTGAAGCACTGAAACAGCTGTAAGCCGGACAAATCTTACACTGATTATCCCCAGTAATTTCACCTACATATGAAGTTAATCTTCTCAAAAGAATATTGGACAAAATTTTGTACGACGTAAACAAAAGTGATATTCCACGAAAGTTACTACATTTAGTCTTTTCCCCTTCTTAAAGACAGGTACAATTTTGGACTCGTTCCATTGTTCTGGTACAATTTCCTTTTGCCAAGCATGAACAAGCTTATATATTTCACTAGATAATGCGTTTGTTATAATACAGAGTGATTTATATAGAACTGACACATTTCTTTCTTCAATTATTCCGTTGGAAATTCATTCAATGACCCAATTTTAGTACCAAATTAAGCAGAATGTTCTGGAGTTTCGATTCCTTATCACTAGATGCGCAGATATTTATGTTTTATTCCTATTGTTGGCAGCACTGACCCAATTTTAGCACCAAATTAAGCAGAATGTTCTGGAGTTTCGATTCCTTGTCACTAGATGCGCAGATGTTTATGTTTTATTCCTATTGATGGCAGCACTAGATGCGCAGATGTTTATGTTTCATTCCTATTGTTGGCAGCTGTTTTCGACATTTTGTGTCAACGTGAAACTGCAGTAACTAACACATTAAATCAACGACTCTTCCTTGTGAAGCAATACTGGATTACGAATTCAATTACAGCTACTCAAAGGGCATACCAGAGAGAATTTGGTGTTCGCAATCCTCCCAAAAGAAACACAATACTGGGACTGGTAAACAAATTGGAAACAACTGGATCTCTGGTGAGTGAAAAGGGCAAGCATCGTTCATCTAGGCTTCCCACGGTTGTTGTTGACGTAAGAGCACGACCGGAGCAGTCACCCAAAAAATCATTAAGACGTTTGTCGCAGGAGACAGGGTACACCTACTCAATGTGTCAGAGAGCCTAAAGCCATATAGGGTTACGGTTCTTCATCAGCTACAGGAACCAGATAAGGATAAAAGATTGAATTATTGTCGTTGGTTTCAGACGTTCATTGTGCAAAATCCTGCCATATTGTCCATCACATGGTTCACAGATGAAGCATGGTTCCATTTATCCGGTTATGTGACGACCGAATAATTTCCAGGAATCTGTGGCCACCGAGATCTCCGGATTTGATAACGCCGGACTTCTTTCTATGGGGTTACTTAAAAGACAGAGTTTACGCCACACGTCCCCAGACATTGGACGATCTGAAGCACAACATCACACAGGAGATTCAAGCTATTGACAACAGAGTCCTCCAACGAGTGGCCAGTAACATGAAACGACGTGTTGAGTTGTGCCTTATGCAGGATGGAGGACATTTTCAACATTTGCTATAGAGGTAAATAATCTCCCAAAATTCCTCTACATTTTAGGTATAATAAGTTGTCGCTAGCACAATTCGTTTTGAAACAATTAATGAAATAAATGTGTCAGTTCTATAAAAATCACTCTGTAAAAAAAACCTTATATGTTAAGAATTGATAATAATGTTGTTCCTTATGATAAATCCAAGTGATTAGAAGCCTAATTAACAGTTTACTGACGTTTTATGCAAATTAAAACTTAACAAGTTATCTTTACGTCTAAGCCTAAATCATTAATATTTTTGATACCGACTCTGGACATATCCGTACATTTATAAAGTAGAGTAGTACAGTATACTATTTTCTACTTCTTTTCCGTGAATAACGCGTAACTTTAATAATCATTTTCGGATTAAGCAAAAGGCAATTTTATAATATACACCAACATAAACAATGTACAGAGTGATTTATATAGAACTGACACATTTCTTTAATTAATTGTTTCAAAACGAATTGTGCTAGCGACAACTTATTATACCTAAAATGTAGAGGAATTTTGGGAGATTATTTACCTCTATAGCAAATGTTGAAAATGTCCTCCATCCTGCATAAGGCACAACTCAACACGTCGTTTCAAGTTACTGGCCACTTGTTGGAGGACTCTGTTGTCAATAGCTTGAATCTCCTGTGTGATGTTGTGCTTCAGATCGTCCAATGTCTGGGGACGTGTGGCGTAAACCCTGTCTTTTAAGTAACCCCATAGAAAGAAGTCCGGCGTTGTCAAATCCGGAGATCTCGGTGGCCACAGATTCCTGGAAATTATTCGGTCGTCACATAACCGGATAAATGGAACCATGCTTCATCTGTGAACCATGTGATGGACAATATGGCAGGATTTTGCACAATGAACGTCTGAAACCAACGACAATAATTCAATCTTTTATCCTTATCTGGTTCCTGTAGCTGATGAAGAACCGTAACCCTATATGGCTTTAGGCTCTCTGACACATTGAGTAGGTGTACCCTGTCTCCTGCGACAAACGTCTCAATGATTTTTTGGCTGAATGCTCCAGTCGTGCTCTTACGTCAACAACAACCGTGGGAAGCCTAGATGAACGATGCTTGCCCTTTTCACTCACCAGAGATCCAGTTGTTTCCAATTTGTTTACCAGTCCCATTATTGTGTTTCTTTTGGGAGGATTGCGAACACCAAATTCTCTCTGGTATGCCCTTTGAGTAGCTGTAATTGAATTCGTAATCCAGTATTGCTTCACAAGGAAGAGTCGTTGATTTAATGTGTAAGTTACTGCAGTTTCACGTTGACACAAAATGTCGAAAACAGCTGCCAACAATAGGAATAAAACATAAACATCTGCGCATCTAGTGCTGCCAACAATAGGAATAAACCATAAACATCTGCGCATCTAGTGACAAGGAATCGAAACTCCAGAACATTCTGCTTAATTTAGTGCTAAAATTGGGTCAGTCCTGCCAACAATAGGAATAAAACATAAACATCTGCGCATCTAGTGACAAGGAATCGAAATTCCAGAATATTCTGCTTAATTTGGTACTAAAATTGGGTCATTGAATGAATTTCCAACGGAATAATTAAAGAAAGAAATGTGTCAGTTCTATATAAATCACTCTGTAGAACGTTATTATCAACAATCAAAGGCTACGGTTAAAGAAAACTTATGTGTAGAAGTTTTATCTACCAGTTCATAGACTCTCATTGCGAAGAATAATGAGGAGACTTAAAACAACTGAATATAATTATGACAAATTTTTATGAAGTATGAAACGTAACTTATAATCTATACGTACATTTAATAAGTAAAATCAAACCTGTAATAATGAGAACAATCTTTCGACAAGTCATTACACCATTGTTCTCGCATACTCGTATGTGTAAAACAAAAGACTTCGATTTCTCTATTCTATTGTTCCGAGAATTTGTTTCCATGGATTAGAGTTGTCTGAAAAAAGTGCGAACTCACATTATTCTAAGTTAGTGTCGGCATGATTACCTCCTTTTTATAAAAGCAGATACCTTGGGAAACGATACAGTTCATACAATGCTCCATCCGCTTCCCAGACACATGCTGAGTGCCAGCTTGACAGGATGGTGGAGCGAGCTGTTTTCACTTTTTGATATCTTTCAAATCTCATGCCCCGCATCACTTTTAAGTTGAAACGTTTAAGCAGAAACCCATGGTAGAATGAAAATAGAATTATAACTGATTTTCTACCCAGTCCGTCTCCATTCTCTATTTATGTGAGTGAATTTTGAAGAAAATCTCTCAAAAATCACAATTTTGTTTTCTGACATAAAATACTACATAACTTACCTCTCTTACTTACTGGCTTTTAAGAAACCCGGAGATTCATTGCCGCCCTCACATATGCCCGCCATCTGTCCCATCCTGAGCAAGATTAATCCAGTCTCTACCATCATATCCCACCTCCCTCAAATCCATTTTAATATTATCTTCCCATCCATGTCTCGGCCTCCCCAAAGGTCCTTTTCCCTCCGGCTTCCCAACTAACACTCTATATGCATTTCTGGATTCGTCCATACGTGCTACATGCCCTGCCCATCTCAAACGTCTGGATTTAATGTTCCTAATTATGTCAGGTGATGGATACAATGCTTGCAGTTCTGCGTTGTGTAACTTTCTCCATTCTCCTGTAACTTCATCCCTCTTAGCCCCAAATATTTTCCTAAGCACCTTATTCTCAAACACCCTTAACCTATGTTCCTCTCTCAAAGTGAGAGTCCAAGTTTCACAACCAAAAAGAACAACCGCTAATATAACTGTTTTATAAATTCTGGCATTAAAATTTTTTGACAGCAGACTAGATGATAAAAGCTTCTCAACCGAATAATAACAGGCATTTCCCATATTTATTCTGTGTTTAATTTCCTCCCGAGTATCATTTATATTTGTTACTGTTGCTTCAAGATATTTGAACCTCTCCACCTCTTCAAAAGATAAATTAATAATAATAATAATAATAATAATAATAATAATAGTAGTAGTAGTAGTAGTAGTAGTAGTAATGAGGCCTAATATTTTTTTTTGCATAATTTTGTGTGATATGAAAGTAGCTATTGTCTGACGGTCCTCCGCACTTCTTCGGGCACAGTCGGTAGTGATCATGGACTTATCACTATTGCACATCTCTGCGTCGTGGTTTTACACAGCTATAAAATGCGGTTGTAAAACATTAGAGTACTGCACGCAATTGAAAGTGAAATATTAGCCTTCCAAATACCACTTCTTACCTTGGGCGACTTAAAATTGTTAATAGAAGAAAGATAGTGTCCAAATTCTTATGAAAGTAAAGGCTTTGTTTGACATTTGTCGAAGACATTCAAAGTACACATCGAGAGGCGAGATCTGGCATGTGAGCTACGCGAAAAGCAAATGGATGGGAGATCAGAAACAAAGTTTGTTTCGGTTTGGTTACTATAGACCAACCGTGGCGAAAATGTGATCGTACGCCGAGCCACTGTGTAATTTGCAACGTGCATAGCACCTATGGACGGAGGCGGACACCCGAAGGGGAAGTGAAGCAACTGTCTGACTTATTAACGGATTTTTCATTTTCCTTACGTGAAGCACATAAATATAATTTTATACAGTACAAGGCTATAAACTAATGTTTAGTACGTGTAACAAAGAAAGAAATGAATAAGAAAACATAGGACACATTATCACAACCTAAAATTAACTGTCTTCAGAATGTCTCTGCGACAGAGTTTCAAAACCAGGAATTATGTCACTTACTGCCAGTCGTAGTTGATCACGAAGGTATTTGTCTGTCAATCGTGATCTAAATTTGTTTTTTTACTATTTTCATTGTTGAAAATAATTTTTCACAAACGTAAGTTGTAGCGAACATGGCTTCAACAGAGCAAGCGAAAGAACGAAGCTTCGGATATTTATTTTTTGGCAAATATTTGAAAAGTTCGACATTTGTCAAAAGCTTACATCTAACTTTCATTTAACATCACATTGTAAATCTGTCAATTTAAATTGAAAAGCTTACCGCATTATTCGTACATCTACTGAAAAAAGATCGACGTACAGAGATAATAATAATAATAATAATAATAATAATAATAATAATAATAATAATAATAAAATAAAATGTAAGTACAATCCTAAATCATTATAATATACGCCGTAGTTTTTCTGTAATTGTTGTATATCTATACCTATACTTTTACATAATTATACAGAGGAACAAAACACCGCAAAACCAGCACCTGTATTACTGAACTAAAATAATGTTTGGACCCCCAAAGCCCTCTCCATTGCGATATTATAATCAATGCGAACCGCAAGGAAAAATAATGGAAAATCTCTTTGCTAAGTAATAAAAGTAGGTACATAAACTAGTTCTAATCGTCATTGTGTAGTACATTCGGCTGCAAAAGAAATGCCCATACGAAATTATATCGTTTCCGAGGACTTCAGCAAACATAGTGAGGTGGAAAGCTATTTTACTGAGATTAGTATTTAAAAACATGTAAATACGATTTTTATAACATGTTCATGTTATTATTTAATGCCATTTGATTTTAAATTATTCATATAGGCTACTCAGCGAATAGGGATTATAAAGAATGGACACTGAGCGAATTTTCCTGTGTTTTGTTTCTCTGTGCGCCAGCGTTTAGTTCCACTTTCAAGCGCGAGAGGTTAGTGTAATCGAGCATACGCTAAGATAATAATTGAGAATAGAATTAGGGCACAGGATCCAAACATCGCCTACCTTATTGCATAATCCAGTAACGCTTTGCTTCAAATAAATTCAAGTTAACAGCTTTTCCTTATTTCTCAGTGACAAACTAGTTGTAATAATAATATTTTATATTTCAGATATCATAAATTATATTATAAAATAATATAATACATTATAAAATTAAGTATCGAATTCGTTTAATATTTGTATATAATATAATATAGGTATATGGTTTTACTTCTCGTAAGAGTTTTGTTTTTCCATTTTCAGCGCTATCAAATCGTTACATATTTTAATTGTTGTTGGGGTCAACGTCTCAACTCTCATTATAAAGGAACTCTAGAGTCTAGACATTACAGTTAATGAAGGATTTATTATTTTATGGATCCAATTTATTTTATTTGAGTACATAATGTACCTAGATGTATTAATTATTTGTTATATTTCCGCTGTGTCGACTGCTAGCTGGTGTGATGTCAGCGCCAACTCTAGGGAGAAAGCAGAATCTCACGCTCTAGCTGGCTTGAAGGTCATTGAAATCGGTCCGGCTACATCAAAGGTACCGACGCGAAGTGTCCATTCTTTATCATCCCTATTCGCTGGGCTACTTTCATTTCACAACATTAATAAGAAAATAGTGAAACTGTGTTTATATGCTATTCCACAGTGTTTCTTAGGATTCTGTCATTGTTACAATCCATAGCCTATATACTGACAGTTACGTTTCATATTGTATTGACAAAAAATATGTCAATTTTAATATAAATATAAAATTCTATTATAAATACAGATACTTCTTCTTCTTCTTTCTCTTAGTTTAACCTCTCCATTTTAGGTGCATTTACACGACCCACGCCACCCGGGCCTTACAGGGCCGCGACCTGTGGGGAGAGGAATTAATCTAATCACATACATACTTTTCTGACCACACAAGGACATGGAGGGCCTCCCCGGATGAGGGATCAACTCAATGCCAGGGCCACTTCCGATACAACACAAACTTTTAAGACATTACACATTCACTCACACATATGAAAGGATTAAGGGAAGGATCGCCGTCCATGGTCGGACTTTCAAGAGGTACAATCCCGGCATTTGCCTGGAAATAACTGAGGAAACCATGGAGAAAACCTCAGTTAGGATTGCCGATCCCTGGGATCGAACCCCGGACCTCCCGAATGCGAGGCCAGCTCTCTACCACGCCGCTAGCAAATACAGATACAAAACTGAAAATTGAATCTAATTGAAACATTTAACTACACATTTCTCCTTTGCATCAAATAAAAACTCTTTAAAAAATTCAGGCAAGTTAAGATGTGTTTGTATAATTATTTCATACGTACAGTGAAGTCCTCGTAAGACGATTTTATTTCAAATCGTTAGCGACTTCAGTCGGCATTTGTTTTGCAACCCAGTGAACGCTGTAATAACTTCACGGATCACCATGGTTACATGAGACTGTCTTTTAAGAGAATTGTATCAAGGAACGTATCAAGTTGTTTGTATGTATTTACATATTGTGTGCAAACAGAGATTGATTTGCGTTTCTTTGCTTTAGATATGTCGCAACCTGCAAGTGGGACGCTGGAAGTGGCGCGCTGTTCTTTTGTCGCGTGTCATTGATTGTGTCTTCCGCGTTGCTAATCCATTCTTCTCGTAATTGTAGCTTGTCCTGTTGCTTTCACGTCTGCGCGATGAGAAACGCTTCTCATTTGACTTCTGACTTGATGTGTGCCATGCGGTGACCCTCGTAGGTCCCGAATTAAGTCTTCTCTGCTTTCTCACCTCAAATACAAGTAATTGCGAAATGTATAAACAAAAAATCTACGATGAGGCAATGAAAGAGGCGTCTGTATTCCTAATAGTTCACGTAATGTGTTTGTGTATAGATAAATGGCTAGGCATTTGTACCCTTGATTTGGTCGAAACAGGGAAGTAATTTCTTTGTTATCTTTCACAATTTATTTTCTACAGGGACATCATTTTATTTTTACTTCATTTTTTATTGTACCTGAGTTTTTGGATGTACTTCACTCCCACCCCTTCTACTAACGAAGTTCAACCATCCTCCACACAGATCCAAGACCGTGTATACAGTCATAGTAGCCTTACGGTTATAGTAAACAGAACGTTCCAGAAATATGTTCGCGTTTTCCAGTGACGAAAGACCTTTCAATATTGCATCATTTTCCATTTGCCTATGTCGCATCCCGGTTTCCCCCACCTGCTTCTATTCGCCTCTCTGTAAATGCTAGTGGCTGGGCTGTCTTAGCTCTTTTCTGGGAACATTAATTTCTGTTAGGAATTGGACGAATACGTAATATTATACCCATACAATTGTTTAAAATTACTTAAATAAAAGGGCCTCGTTAAGTAATTAACTGACACGTGATTTCCTCCCTTTCTACGACGCTACGACATAACACTTTGACGGACAGCAGATAGCACGTCTGAGTAATTTTATCTTTTCGGATCGGACAGAAGTGAAAATTGAATTTACAGTATGTAAGATACTCTTTTATAGAGTAGGTATAGAATTATTTCAACATGAGTTACAAGTAAGAAGGACGAGACTGGTAATTGGAATTAGGTGCAATAGTCTATAGTGTGATAATATGCACATTAGAACTGAAGCCTGTATCGAAATGAACGTCCACTATTTTCAAAAATGTTTTAAATATCCATATTTGGTTATTTTTCAATTTAACTTCAATTCTCTATAGTGTACGCTAATGTGCTGTAGACAGTATAATATACACTGCATAATGAATACGTCCACATGGAAAGCTCAGTTCGTGAATAAAAACACTCATTGTTAATACAGTACTGTATTTTGATTAAACAAAAACCTAATGAAAATTATCAAACTCAAAATCGCGATATTTCCTAGTTTACGTAAATGGATGAACTACTTTTCTTCCCTCCTATACCTAGTAAAGTGATTTGTTTGTATATTAAGCCAGTATCATCTAACTCCAGTCGTGGGAGGGGGTAGCATACGGTGTTTCCGCTGATCCAAAGGTATAGCCGGGTTAATATTAGAAATGTTATTAAAAATAAAATGATGTCCCTGTACATTCTTTCATGTCGCATAGATAAATGGCTAGGCATTTGTACCCTTGATTTGGTCGAAACAGGAAAGCAATTTCTTTGTTATCTTTCGCAATTTATTTTCTATATTTTTAAAAGGTTGCAGACAAAAGAAAAAAAAGAAAAAAGAAAAGAGGGTTAACCTGCTTTGCGGAGATATGTATGTTTGAACGTAGACAACAACAAAGGTTATATTAAATGACTACCTGATTTTGATTGTGTATTATAAGTTTGATATGTACCGATACTTTGCTGGCGTGGATAAACAAACTATGGTTTCCAAGCAATGTTTATAATTGTTGCCTAGTCGTAGACACTTCTTGTATAGCTGAAATATCTCAAAGAATAACCCCTTAAAATTAATTACTGTTCACTCTATAATTAAACTCTGAAAGACGTTCTGTAAAAATCTTTAGACTGGAAGTGTAACTATTTTAATAGTATATTATGAAACAAGTTTATAATGTTACATGTTATGGCGCGAGTCAATATTTAGGGAACGAGCAGAACGAGTTTTCTAATTTTGACGAATGTAATAATTTTATAACATTATAAACGTGTTTTATACGTAATTTTTGTACGACAGCATTATAAAACAATTGATAAAGAAATTACATCAGACTAGTGGCTTGTGCAGCAAATGCTGCAAACTAAGTTCATTAGACGTTCAAATAAAAAAAATTCAGATTTATTTTCAATAAAGAATACCAGACATTTTGAAAGTTATTTGCTTCCATAATAATAAACATACTCCCTCTGAATGTTTTTTTTTTATGCCAAATACGTTTTCTTCAACTTATCTACCTTCAGTTTTTGAGTTTCAACGCAAAAACGCAAGTAACAATGTCAGGACGATCAGTGGGTTTTTCATGTGGGAGTAAAGCTATAGCTATTTCAGGTCATTGTGGATTGTAGGTGAAAGTTTAAAAAAAGTCAGGTTTGCTATGCTTTCGAACAATAGACATAGCATCTTGGTATAGCTGCTGCATGTAGAGCTTGAAATGTAGAGGGTAAAATCATTTTATCCTGCTAAGAGATCTTGCTGGAATGATCGGGAGACTACAAAATTTTGTAGGCCTCTTATTCTATCAGTAAGTAATACCTTTTGGTCTTTCCTTAGGAACCGTAATTTCTGCGCTCTCTCGAGCCAATACTGAAGAGAATGACGCATATAAATATCTACACTACAGCGCCATTAAATATATGAAAAAAGACTCGATCCCACTTGATTAATACCTATAAAAATACTTTATTTTTATAACAATATTATTATCTTACGTAAGTTTTGTAGTTGTATATATATATATAATAGCCGCCACTCAGTAAATTATAGAAATGAATATCAAATTAAAATATTCTCTACAGCTACTTAAATAAACCCTAAACGTTTCACTTTCACATCATCAATATAACATTAATATGTATAATCAATGAAAAATAGTCACATCATGGCATTAACTAAGATAATATTTCATTTCTATTATTGTAATAATATCATCAAACCACCTCAAGTTTTGTAGATTTTAATATCCAATACACAGCTCTACTCCGAAAATTACACACCGCAGAATCAGAACGGTAAATTATTTTTAGTAAGTCTTGAAGTTTTTAATAACCAATTGAATTTGAACTCTAAATATGTCAGCAATCCTGTAGGTCATGGCCTTCGTGTAATAGCCTATTGTTTATTGTAGTGTGTCTTTTGTTTTATTCTGAAATTCAATAATTAGTTCTCAAAATTGACGAAAGATGGATTTTGGAAAATAGGAAAATTATATAGGGAAATTAACGCTTCACTGAAAGTTACTATTTTTCTGAAAATCCTTGCATGCCAAGCTTTAAAATGACGGGTCATTCATTATAATCCGTTCAGCCGTTTTCCCGTAATTTCCATTACCAGTTCAAATTTTATATATATATATATATATATATATATATATATATATATATAGATTTGTAATGGTGGCTAGTTTGATATCGTGGTATATTAAGAAGGAGGTTGCTATGACAACAATGATGTATTAAATATTATAGCACGGCAAATCGTTTCATAATGTTAACTTTATGGCACAAGTTATACCGTCATAAATGAAGTCATGACGTTTTAGTTGGCATGGTAATATTTTTACGGCTCTGGTACAATAATGTGGCATTTTATACACGATTTTTACTAAGGATAAAGACTGTTTATAATGCTAGAGTACAAAAAACATTATTTCTCTGAAACGAAATTTTTTAGACATTGTATATGTGTAAATTTATTTGGGAATTTGTCTTATGCAAGAAATATGCGTACTTAAATAAGGACATACGAAAAAAGTAACTAGACTCCATTAATTATTGATTTATCGCCATTTTGTGTTAATTTTTGTGCAAAAGAACACATTACTTCTTGAATAGAAATTCATATACTGCACTTAACATGGGCATTAAAATGTTTTGAATTTACTTGTAAATACTGAATGTGAAGTTCGTCTGATAGAAAAAAATTCTAGGAGTTGTAACGGAAAGATGACAGGCGAAAACTGCTTCGTTATCAGATATGCTAAACATGGAAATCGATCATACAACTTGACAATACTTTCTCTTTAAGCTTGACACAATGACCAAGCAAAATGGAGATAACACGCCTTTGAGAGTTGTTACCTTATATGGAAGATAAAAGCGATTATACTGATGTGGTTAAAATTTTCCAGAGAATGGTTGTAACCCACAGCCCTAAACGACGAATATAAAATAACAGGCATAAGTGAAATTGGGCGATCTACGAATATTTAATGTGGGCGGAAGGAGCAATAATTTTTTTTAATAATTTCAAGAAAAAAATCGTTCCGGCGCCGGGTATCGATCCCGGGACCTCTGGTTGTACGTACCAGCGCTCTATTGAGACAGTGTCGGGTGGAGTTCCTGGGTAGCTCAGTTGATAGAGCGCTGGTACGTTCAACCAGAGGTCCCGGGATCGATACCCGGCCCCGGAACAATTTTTCCCTTTAAATTATCCAAATCTGCTTTACAGGGAGCTTTATCTGAAAAACTAGATTTGTATTATATATACGTTACTGTAGGTATGTTAACAGAAAACCACAATTCCAAGTCACACAGAGTTTGTGTGCACTCGATGTGGGTCTCTGGCGTCTTGTCAGCTCACGCGAGTTGTGTGGGTATAAAGGGAAAAAATGAGATGGTGTCGGCTGGAGTTCCTGGGTAGCTCAGTTGGGGGAGCGCTGGTACGATCGACCAGAGGTCCCGGGATCGATACTCGGCCTTGGAACAATTTTTCCCTTGAAATTATTCAAATCATCTTTACGGGAAGCTTTACCTGAAAAACTAGATTTGAATAATTTTTTGTCCAATGGCAGGACCTTTAACTTCTCGTTATTCGCCCCGACTCTACGAACGGCTCATAGATGTCGATAGTGGCGAGAAGCACAGATGATTTAGTTCGTTAAAGACTATCCAGATTGCACCTCTGGCGGTAGGTTCACATTATATTCGTAGTGAATGATTCGCCCGAAATTAGATTACTGGAAAAAAATATACACGGATCAAATTTATTTTAGAGTTAAAAGTGGAAGAAAACAAATTGGAGATATCAATATGAAATCTTGGTAGGTTTGAAGTGGAATGGCTCTTATGCTAGGGCAAGAAAATGAAACAAGACAGCTTCAGTTCACATAATAATAATTTTATTTATTTATTTATTTATTTATTTATTTATTTATTTATTTATTTATTTATTTATTTATTTATTTATTTATTTATTTATTTTTATTTAGAATATTAATGTGCAAAACAACATCACAAAGCCAATTACAGTTTAGCACAAGATAAAAAACAAAACAACAAATGATGATGAGAATGAATGATATAAAATGGCAGTGAGATGAAATTCAATCAATATAATAGTCAACATTAATCATTGACCAAAGGCGACAAAATAAATAGCAATATCCAACATATAATAAAAGATATTAAATAACACGTAAGGATATATCATGATAAAACTCAAAAAGTATATACTACACATTAAATGGATCCAAGTTCACTCCATGCAAATTAGCAAATTTTATACATCTGCAGACCGGAGAGAGAGATTTAGAATTTCTATTATAAAAAAATTATAAAATCTTAAACCCTTAGCAGGAATACGAAGACTGATATTGCTTATGAATGATTCACAATCAATATCACCCTTAATGACTTTACAAAAAAATAAATAATCAAGATCCTGACGTCTGTCAAATAAACTACAGCAGTTAAAATATTTAGTTAATCTCATAATAATAATAATAATAAAAATAATAATAATAATAATGATAATAATAATAATAATAGTGACAATGATACCAATAATAAATATAAACAGTACTAAGATAGTCTTTCCATTTTTCTGAATTTCAAAGTATGTCATATCGGTACTAATATTTAATCAGCATTCATGTTATTTCTGTAATAGAACTATTTTTACTAAATTTCAAAACTCACGATTAACTTGAAAACTTAAAGCAATGGAAACATTTCCAAAACACATTTTAAATCACCGCTGTGATTTCTATGACAATCCGCATTTCTAACAGACAAAAGTTTAGTCACTCTGCATATAGAAGTACACCAGACGAAACTACTCCTTTGTTTAACTAGCCGTAACACGAAAACTAGTAAAAATTTTGAATAGCAATCATTTTTAATACCAATTTCCATTCTTTCTAAACATTTCTCTCATTTTGACCCCCATCTCAAATGAAAATAAAAAGGTTTGCCGCTCACCAACTTCTGAGGGTGTCAATATCTATTTTGAAAAGTCATTTCGAAGTTAGTATTTTTTTTCTTACTTTCCAAAAAAGATTTTTATTTCGAAATTTTTTCTATACTTTCCTTAAACATTTATCTATGAATACTAAAATTTACAGGGTGATTGATTTACTATCATACGAGCTACGACATGATAATATTTAACGGTGCGGCAAATAGCGTCCTGATCTAAAGTTACTGATCGCCCGCACCATTAGGGCTGCTTTCTCCCTTTCCCTTATACCACGGTGCATTTTCCGATACACTCCTTACCCGATACCCGTTTCAGCGAGTGCTGACGACCACTGCTCTAGAACATGAATTCTTGTTTATATTTATGTAGGTTTTTTGCTACCAATAAGTAGGCTATCTTTATCTTTATTTGGAATCTTTGTTCTATTTTCAGGCTTCGATCTGGACGAAAAATGGTTACTCATCTTACGTGCTGTGCGACTCATCCTTGACTTGCAACGGTACTTCCGTCCAGAAGAAAGTCATGCTATGAATCATCAATTCATCACCCTTACAAGCCATCGCCCTCTGCCGGGTTTAGACCCACGAACTTCTGATATAATGGCAGGTATGTTAACCACTATGCCACTCAGAAGAGCTCGACAAGTCGTTAATATTACTTACTTACCTTACTTACTTAACTTACTTACTTACTGGCTTTTAAGGAACCCGGAGGTTCATTGCCGCCCTCACATAAGCCCGCCATTCGTCCCTATCCTGAGCAAGATTAATCCAGTCTCTATCGTCATATCCCACCCGCCCTCAAATCCATTTTAATATTATCTTCCCATCTACGTCTCGGCCTCCCTAAAGATCTTTCCCCTCCGGCCTCCCAACTACCACTATATATGCATTTCTGGATTCGCCCATACGAGCTACATGCCCTGCCCCATCTCAAACGTCTGGATTTAATGTTCCTAATTATGTCAGGTGAAGAATACAATGCGTGCAGTTCTGTGTTGTGTAACTTTCCCCATTCTCCTGTAACTTCATCCCTCTTAGCCCCAAATATTTTCCTAAGCATCTTATTCTCAAACACCCTTAACCTAAGTTCCTCTCTCAAAGTGAGAGTCCAAGTTTCACAACCATACAGAACAACCGGTAATATAACTGTTTTATAAATTCTGACTTTCAGATTTTTTGACAGCAGACTGGATGATAAAAGCTTCTCAACCGAATAATAACACGCATTTCCCATATTTATTCTGTGTTTAATTTCTTCCTGAGTATCATTTATATTTGTTACTATTGCTCCAAGATATTTGAACTTCTCCAACTCTTCAAAAGATAAATTTCCAATTTTTATATTTCCATTTCGTACAATATTCCCGTCACGAGTCATAATCATATACTTTGTCTTTTCGGGATTTACTTCCAAACCTATCTCTTTACCTGCTTCCAGTAAAATTCCCGTGTTTTCCCTAATCGTTTGTGGATTTTCTCCTAACATATTCACGTCATCCGCATAGACAAGCAGCCGATGTAACCCGTTCAATTCCAAGCCCTCTCTGTTATCCTGAACTTTCCTAATGGCATACTCTAGAGCAAAGTTAAAAAGTAAAGGTGATAGTGCATCTCCTTGCTTTAGCCCACAGTGAATTGGAAACGCATCTGTCAGAAACTGACGTATACGAACTCTGCTGTACGTTTCACTGAGACACATTTTAATTAATCGAACTAGTTTCTTGAGTCGTTAATATTAACATTTATTTATTTGATATTTATGAAACAAAGTCTTAATCTTAATGGAAGATTTTGAAGATTTGTGGAATAAGAATCCTGAAAGTTCTGTTCCGAGAGGCCTGTTACACAGTAGCATTGAAGGTGTTTCTCCATCTTTGTTAAGCAACATCAAGTATCCTGATCATAAATGTCAGGCAGGAGAAGCGACAGACCGTCACTTAAGCAGCTACCGACGCCGTCTCATACCGCTAATCCGAATACTGCGTCGTTCGCGTGGTTAGTTGGTTAACACAGGATGATTAGGCGGTTCTTCATTCATAGTTTCACAATTGCCTCCAGCTTTCACTGTTATTTTTCCCAACGAGTCATTCGCACTCTGAGTTCGAACATGACAGCTGTCAGTTACGGAATTGCGTCAAATGCTTAACTTAGTAGCCTTCGTGAAGG
>NC_091131.1:9452500-9547099 GCF_040183065.1 Periplaneta americana | reverse complement strand
ATTACACAAAAAGCTACAAATGATAGCACTTTCAAACACACGTCAGTTTAAAGTCAAACTTTCAAAGTTATTCAGCCGTTTAATTTTCAGCGACGAAGCGACATTCCATAAGAGTGGGAAAATTAACAAGCACAACTGTCGTGTTTGGCGTACACAGAAACCTCACAGAATCTTTGAACATGAGCGTGATTCACCAAAGGTGAATGTTTTCTGCGCGTTGTCACAACGAAAACTGTACGGACCTTTCTTCTTCATTGAGGCTACTGTGACTAGACATTCATATTCTGGACATGTTGGAGCAATGGTTGGTGCCTCAACTTAGACAAGATCTCGATGATGATTTCATCTTTCAGCAAGATGGGGCTCCACCACATTTCCACAATGCAGTTCGTGCTTACCTGAATACGGAGATGTCTGATCGTTGGATAGGACGTGCTGGAGTAAGGGACAGATGTTTCATGACATGGCCACCAAGGTCACCCGATATAACTGCATGCGACTTTTTTCTATGGGGGTAACTAAAGGACCGTGTGTTTGTACCGCCTTTGCCACATGATTTAGAGGAACTAAAAACCAGAATTCGAGAAGCTGCCGCCACGGTCACAGAGAATATGTTGAAAAGGATATGGGAAGAGTTTGATTATCGTTTGGACATCTGCCGAGTCACTCGTGGTTCACACATTGAATCTCTGTAAGGTGTAAACAGAACTTTGAGAGTTTGACTTTAAACTGACGTGTGTTTGAAAGTGCTATCATTAGTAGTTTTTGTGTAATAAAATATTGAAAGTGTTACCGGATTTTTGATATGCCCTGTATATAGGCCTAAACCAGTCTTTCATATTAATATTTTACGAGAAAAATTCGCTTCGGCGCCAGGGATCGAACCCGGGTCCTTGGTTCTACGTACCAAGCGCTCTGACCACTGAGCTACACCGAATTCAATCCACAGCACCGGATCGAACTTTCCTCCTTCAATGTTTCCCTTTGTTGCCTGACTCCAAGTTAGGCATATATGTTGACGTTTATGTCCAATGTCAACTGCCATTATACTAGGAGCGCACTCAACTGAGTGACTTGTTGGCCGGGAATCCGCAGTTATTATGCACTGCTAGCTGAGAGAATTTTATAGATATATTAATTTGTCCTACAGAATTTATCTGTAATATTGACACTTAATATTTTCGGAGAAAAATTCGCTCTTCCAAAGTTTTGTTTATACGTGTGTACACACAAAATGACGGTAACTCCTATGGAAGACAACGAGGCAAAGCTGCCATGGTTTTGTAATCTACATAATTCAGAAATGTATGTGGTTAAAATCATGCTCCATCCGTCCTACCCCCCCTCCAAAAAAGTAACTTTATAGAAGGCGGAACAGTTACATACATACATACATACATACATACATACATACATACATACATACATACATACATACATACATACATACATACATACATACATATAGACTAAAAGAAAAGCAGGCAGTCAGCCATATAATATTAAGATGTGCCACACTGATAAAAGAAAGAAGAGTTCTACGAGCTAATATAATACGCACAGGTCAAACCTGGCCTCCACCTTTTGATCAGTTCACAACAACATACCTCAGAAGCTTCAGAAAATTTATAAAATCCATAGAATTTGGCAAAATGTAACCGTAATTGAAATTAGAAATAATATAAACAATGATGGTAACCTAAAATAGGAGAAGTACAATTAGGCAACACTTGTATCTATAAGAATTTCAAGATCTCGATCAAAATTGTAAATATCTTGTTCTCATGTCATAAATTATGTAACTAATTATTGTAATATTTTATGTAAAGCATGTAGTATTACTCCAATGTAATGGAGCATGCTGATATACAAAAAAAAATACGTACGTACATACATACATACACACATACATACATACATACATACATACATACATACATACATACAGTCCACACCTGTGGAGTAACGGTCAGCGCGTCTGGCCGCGAAACCAGGTGGCCCGGGTTCGAATCCCGGTCGGGGAAAGTTATCTGGTTGAGGTTTTTTCCGGGGTTTTCCCTCAACCCAATATGAGCAAATGCTGGGTAACTTTCGGTGTTGGACCCCGGACTCATTTCACCGGCATTATCACCTTCATATCATTCAGACGCTAAATAACCTAGATGTTGATACAGCGTCGTAAAATAACCCAATTAAAAAAATAAAAAAATACATACATACATACATACATACATACATACATACATACATACATACATACATACATAGGTACAGTTATGTAAAGAATATTATGTCTTTGAAATATTCGGAAGTTCCAGACAAAGACACTGCGCATGATCGGAGATACAGAAGATAATAATGATATTGATTTATTTGCTTTGTTGTTGGAACTCGTTCAGAATTTCACTTGAAAAACATCAAGAAGGACGTAAATGCGTTTTTTTTTTCATTCTTAATAAATGTGAATGAGTTTAGAAACATTACAGGTAGCAAAGAAGTAGGGGCCTACTAGCGAAAATGAAAGAAACTCATTTTAGAATTGAATTCTTATCAGATTGAAATAAATAGATTACATATAATTTTTAATTTTAAATGTTATACATGACGTTGTTAGCAGAAGATGAGATAATACTAAGGGATATGCTAATGGACTAAATGATATCTGTGAACAGTATGGAATGAAGATAAATGTAAACAAGACGAAGACCATGATCATAGAAAGAAAAATTAAGAAGATAAACGTGCGAATTCTAAATGACGGTAGAGCAAGTGGACAGCTTCAAATACTTGATGTATACTATAAGCAGTAACATGAGCTGCTGCCAGGAAGTCAAAAGGAGGATAGCAATGGCAAAGGAAGCTTTTAATAGAAAAAGGAACGGACTTCTGGAAAAAAAAAAACTAAGGAAGAGAATAGTGAAGTGCTTTGTGTAAAGTGTGGCATTGTATGGATCAGAAACATTGACATAACGACCAAATGAAGAGAGGTAATTATAAGCATTTGAAATCTGGATATGGAGAAGGATGGAGCGTGTGAAATGGACAGACAGAATAAGAAATGAAGCTGTGGAGGAAAGAGTAGGTGAAGAAAGAAAGATGCTGAAACTGATCAGGAACAGGAAGAGGAATTGTCTGGGTCACTTGCTGAGAAGAAACTGCCACTGAAGAATGTACTGAAAGGAATGGTAAACGGGAGAAGAGTTCGGGGTAGAAGAAGATGACAGATGAAGACAGGAAATAGGAAAGATTGGAGAATGCTGGGTTTGCAGTGAAATACCTGCTATTTGGCAGAACACTATATATGCATGTACTGTAGATATATGTTTCAACTCATTCTGGTTCCTGAGGCAGAGATTTCGAAAGATGTTGCGCATATTCGTGAAAGGCTGAGAGAAAATGAAAGTCTAAAGTCTATCGGACGGAGTATCTTGTGTAGAGCTGGTTTCCTGTTGGATTAGTTTATACAAACGTTCTTGGAATAAATATTGACATCCGGCTTCTATTTACTTCATAGAGTTGTTCTAAGAAAGTCCCTTGAGAATACAAGCGACCCACATTGAACAGGTATAACACAGAAACGCGAGAACTCTTAGTGGGCTGATGAAACTGCACAGGCGAAAATCCGCACACTCAATCGTGCGGGTAATTAGCTAAGAGAAAATAAAAACAGCAAAAATAACGTTGACTAAGCCTATCTCCTAGAATTCCCTATTAAACTTTTAGGGCCATATTCATAGACATTCTTACCGCGGGCTTCCGTTGGATGATCAGCGAACTAACGTCTTTCGTATTCATAAACCAGTGTTAGCGATATGATATGATATGATATGATATGATATGATATGATATGATATGATATGATATATGATATGTTATGATACGATACGATACGATACGATACGATACGATATGATACGATATGTTTAGGTGAGGGGTTTGGACTTTTTCCATTGCTGGTTGTCACAATCAAAAAAATTAAGTTCTCTTCTTCCTTCCACCTGAAGACGAAGGGAGAACGACCCTTCGAAACGTTGTGTCTTAATTTTTTGATTCTGACAACCAGCAATGGAAAAAGTCCAAACCCCTCACATAAACATTAACAATCCACCATTGCTTTCCAACTCCTCATTTAGATCATGATATGATATGATATGATATGATATGATATGATATGATATGATATGATATGATATGATATGAATCCTGTTCAAGTAATCAGTCGATAGCCGGAGCTAGTTTAGCACGCTCGTAGCGCGGCTAGCGAAATGTCTATGCATAGCACCAAAAGGAATTAAATAAAATAAACCGGTATCTTGTGTATAGTTTATTTAGCTCCTTTTTAGTTCACCTTCGAATATGGCATTATTGCGTGGGAAGGAACTTCAAAAATTGCTTTATATCCTCTAAATTTTTTACAATATAGAATAGTTAAAATATGCTTAAAATCTATTGATTAACCTTCTAAGTTAAGCTTTTCTGAATTTATTAAATGTTAAGCACAGGAACGCCATTTCGTAATTTCATTTAAGAAACAAGCCAAACGAATTATCTTTGCATCAAAAACGGATGCTCCCTGGACCAAATTATCGTATTTTATATTGTTTGAATGCAACAGAAGCCAGAAGTCCTGCTAAACATATTATTGCTAAAGAACTACGAAATGGCGTTCCTGTACTTATCAATTACCCTGAATTTAAAGTCTTCAAAATTCTACAATTATGCAAATACATATTATTGAAGTATTATTAATTTGATAATTTTACGACCCCAAAGAGGAGTGAAATTATGCTAACAAGATGAAACCATGAGTGCAGTTTAATAAGATTATTCAACGAATAAAATTAAATAACTTGCAAAACCAAATTACTTACGTAAATGATGATAATAATTATAAAACATAGCAATGAAGAAGAAGAATGTTAGCTTCCCTTATGAAAAGGTTGCCAGATTTGACAAAGCGTATTACATATAATTTGGAAACAGACCTAAAAGGTAAAATGATATCCATTTGAAACGATGAGATAATCGAATATACAAAATGTCAGAAAAAATTACACCTAAGTAGCGTTTGTGCTCATTTACATATCATATCATATGTTTCCTTGTAATGAAGTTCAAAAACAAACTGCTATCTATCACGGCATACTAGATACTATTGCCAACTACTCAGAGCGGAAATACGAAACAACAATACTTAACCTCAAAAGTAAGATAAGCTGAAATGTTACATTAACAGAATAAAAACACGAAAGGTTTTTACAGACATTTATTTATTGCTTGAAGTTACAGTTACTGAAAACGCAATTTTCGAAGTCAAATCGCTGGATACTAATGCGATTACATGTCCAGTATTGTACGAGACGCCTTATAAAACGATAAAACATTCCTTACAAAGCGTCTTTTCAAGAAACATAACTGTGATTGGTTGATTTTAAGGCCGTTCTGAAACGTTATTGGCCATTATGGCAAATTCATCCTATAAGTTGAATAATCACAAAATTAACATTCTTGTATTTACAGAACTAGAAGGACTACTAATTTACGCTTTAGAGAGCAACAGTTTTTCACAACGGCAGGTTTAAAACACAGACATGGCTGCCCGGAGATTGAAACTTCAGCACACGTCTTGGGATTCTGTGAACAGGGATTGCTTTTGAGGAACTCTAGACATCATCTTGTAAGATCCAAAATTGCTGCCGCATTAAGAAATAAGGGCTGGATACTAGAAGAAGAAATCTCCTGTCTAGCTGAAAATGGGTCAACGAGGCGAGTATATATTTTAGCGTACAATGCTGACACTAAACAGGGCATCATTGTGGACCCCACGATACGTTTTGAAGTGGGATGTCATCAGTCAGCCGAGGTCCACCTTGAGAAGAAGTCGATCTATGAGCCTACAGTCAACTATTTCAAGCTGAAATATGCCTTAATTCACGTTGAGGTATTCGGCTTGCTCATAGGTGCTCGAGGGACTATACCAGCTTTTTTCGAAGAATTTCGACGGCAGTTTGCTCTGCTAACATGTCTGAGGGATGACATTGTGATAATTGTGTTAAAAAAATCCTGCCAAATCCTAATTAATCACATGGTGCCACATTAATAACAATTGTAATTCTTCACGCCCTTTTCTTTGTTTCCCTTTTTTTTTAATTTAATATCTATGTTTACATATGTATAATAATTTTTTTAAGATATACTGAGTCCGTAAGGCTACCCTCAAAGGGGGGCAGTTTAATATTATTATCTAGGTCCAAGATTATGTAATTCCTTAATTAAAATGCACCCTGAATATTCAACACTTTCTGTTTTTAATTTCAGTAAACAAACTAAACATCTATTTATCAATTATACTTAAGCTGATAGGGCTTATTATGTATAAAGTTTTTTATGTTTTTAATTTTTTTTTATTTTATATATATAATATTATTTATGTGCATTAATTTTTATATTTCTGTATTATAATAGAGCTATATCCGAACACGAACTTTTGTCATAAGGGTGTTACTGATTTTTTATGCTTTGCGTAATTAATTTAGTATAAATAAATATCAAATACCTGAAAACTGATAAATATACGTATAATACAACTTACGTTTACATATTTAATACTACCTCTGATTGAGGTCCTGGCTAATACATAATTATATTATCAGGCAATGCACCTCATTTAACGATTGTATCAGAAGAAGAACAATGTTATTGTTGCATAAATCTTAAGTGTGATTGGTGAAATATGTTGTTGGTCAGCGACGTATGCAATGGAAGGGAAAAGAAACTGGATCCGCTATCGAATTATCTTGTGGCTTAGTTGCCTTATGAGTAATGTTTTATTGGTGTCACTTATGATGATCCAATCGGACTGTTGACTAAACACGTACGATTCCTAACACAAAAAGATGACGTACAGTATATTGCACATGAATTACAAAGTATGTGTTATGTGTTACTTGATAACTGCCATTAACTGTGACTTTTTAACTTGGAGTTGTTCTTGTGAATATTACACCGGTAATATTCGAATACGTAATGCCAACATTAAACCTTTGGAAGTCATTGCTGTACAAATATATTAACGACGTGCGTTGAGGTTATTTTATGACTTGGTAATAAATTTAATGTTTCTGTTAAGTTTTTATTCTGATGATACGACCAAGAAAGCAAAGAGAAATTAGAGAATTAGAGACATTGGACAAGGAGAGGAAATTTGCTGATTTTTTTCTTGTTGGTATGTACAGTTAGTTACCCAAAGAAAGACTTGGCCGTTGAATTTTTTCGAAGTCCCAAATATAAGACACTGCGCATGATCGAAGACCCAGAAAACTGCTAAACAAATATGTTAATTTCTTGTGAATAAGAGATAAATAACTCGTATTATAAAAATGTATTCTTATTAGAACGATGCAAGTAGCAAAGACGTAAATACGTAGATAAAATGAAAGAAACTCTTTCATTTCTATTTTTTTTTCATAACGAAGGAGATGAGCTGATCAAAGGTTATTTATTACATTTTATTTTAATTTATTTATTTATTCATTCATTATTTATTTATTTATTTATTTATTTAACCTGGTAGAGATAAGGCCATCAGGCCTTCTCTTCCCCTCTACCAGGGGATTACAACTACAATATTAAGAATACAGCTACAATTATAATTACAATTAATATTAAATTTACAAATACAATAAAAATCAAAGTACTAAAAGATTAACTGTTTAATAAAAGCTAGACAGTTTATTGTAAAAGTTAAGAAGAAAGAAACCATTTTTTTTATTAATTAAGTAAAAATTAAACCTACTCTATGCAATAAGGAAATTCTTAATAAGCTTGCTTTTGAACGCTACTAAATTCCGACAGTCTCTGATGTCACTGGGTAGGGTATTCCACAAGCGCGAGAGCGAGATTGTGTATGATGATGAATACTATGATGTCTTATGTGTTGGTATGGCTAGTATGCGGCTATTTTGCGTGCGTACGTGGCTTTATTTGAACAATACGCTTCAACAAATACTTACTTAATGGCTTTTAGAGAACCCGGAGGTTCATTGCCGCCCTACGTAAGCCCGACATCGGTCCCTATATTGAGCAAGATTAATCCAGTCCCTATCATCATATCCCACCTTTCTCAAATCCATTTTAATATTGTCCTCCCATCTACGTCTCGGTCTCCCCAAAGGTCTTTTTCCCCTCAAGTCTCCCAACTAACACTCTGTATGCATTTATGGATTCGCCCATACGTGCTACATGCCCTGCCCATCTGAAACGTCTAGATTTAATGTTCCTAATTATATCAGGTGAAGAATACAATGCGTCCGCAGTTCTGCGTTGTGCAATTTTTTTTCATTTTACTGTAACATCATCCCTCTTAGCCCCAAATATTTTCCTAAGCATCTTATTCTCGAATCATAGAGTTATGGGCCAAGGTTATGCAACTCTCTTTTGAAAATAATTCGTGACCTTGGTTATTTTAATTTTAATAAGTTTAAGAAAAAAATTGGCGGTCAGAGCGTGGTGCCGACCACACCATCTCATTCTAGTGCCGAGGTCATGGAAAGCATGGGGCTCTACATCCATGCCCCCCAAGTGCCTTCATGGCATGTTTCGGGGATACCTTTACCTTTTTTTTTTTAAGAAAAAATTAAGTAAATTATGTAGTATATATGTCCCTTTTCCCTTATTTTTTAATTTCAGTATAACATTTATTCATTCCAACTTACATTCTGTTCTTGACTCGATTCTTTACTTTTATCTTCGTAATTATCCCTGTTTTGTAATAACTGTACTGATTTTGTAAATGTATTAAATCTTTATGTTCCATGTAGTACAATACTAATATACGTTACAAGAGGGTATGTTGACGTTTTCATGGTCGAGGAAAAGATTGAAAAAGCGAAACGTAGTTGAGCTTTTTTAATTTCCGAGAACATGAAAACAAACATACCGCTCGTGTATCGTACATTATTTTGTGCCAAGATCGTTTATTACATACCTGAAAGACGAATTTCTAATTAGTTGCAATGAAATCTCCATGTTGGTTTCTGTTTAATGACGGCAACTTCGGAACACCAAAATATCTTTCTTGCTATAAAATGTTTTCTGTGTTTACTATACTCCAGCAGGCCGTGATATACGTCTGTCTTTTTTTTCCCCCAGTCTATAAATGCGAACTTGAAACAAACGGTAAGGTTATGTAATGATTTATTTTTCATTTTAATATTTTAACAATATTATTTATATAACATATTGCAGTAATAACATCGGCATCTGGAATCTTGTTGATTTTTTCACGGCTTCCTTAATGTTACTTGTATCAGGAATGCAATAAGTTTCGTGGAGTAGTAGATTTTACTTAATTTTTGCAAATATTTAAAAACAATAATTAACATTGCAATTTAGGTGAAATTGCAGTGGTAAGTTTCCAATTTATAAATATTACAATGTTAAGCGTCTCTAAAAATAATATGTTAAAAGCCTAAAGCAGTAAAATGAATGTCGCGCTTAAGCGGTAAGAAGAGGGAAATTGTTATGTGTGTTACGTTGGGAATACTGAATGTGGTATTTCACACTTACCGCGTATTGGTTCTGTGCGGAAAGCAAGCAAATACGCACGATCTCGCACAAAATAGTTATTTATAGCAACCGCCCTCCGAACACGAACTTGCTCAGACGGTTGTGCACTACGTCAATAATATGTATTCATTTTGTGTTTTATGTAGAGCTAAATACTAAATACCCTTAATCTCTGTTCCTATCTCAAAGTGAGAGTCCAAGTTTCACAACCATACAGAACAACCGGTAATATAACTGTTTTATACATTCTAACTTTCAGTTATTTTGAAAGCAGGCTAGATAATAAAAGCTTCTCATCCGAATAATAGTACACATTTCCCATATTTATTCTGCTTTTAATTTTTTCCCGAGTGTCATTTATATTCGAAGAGTCCACTGCAAGAATGATGGATGTCACTTTCTTGTCGAAAATGAACCAAGACTGTCAATGCATAGCTTAAGACATATAGAATGTACATAGAGAGTTATATGGCATTAACGCTGATAGTCGTTGTCCAGTAATGATCGGAAAATCACAGTTAAGCTTTGAGCGCTAAGCATTTCAAACTTTCAATTGCTTCTCCTGAAAAATGTATTCCAAATGACATCCATCATTCTTGCAGTGAACTCTTCATTTGTTACTGTAGCTCCAAGATATTTGAATTTTTTCATCTCTTCCAAGGATAATTTTCCAATAATTTAGGCCTTACAGTTCAATTGTATTGGGTTGCGAAAATCTATATTAACGCCGTATTATTTTTTTAGAATTATGTATGATTTGTGTAATGCTCATGTTATTTTATAAAAACTAACTGTTCCAGAACACGAGTTTTGCTTTTTGGGGTACTTTCATGTAAAGTTCTATGTTTTATGGTAAATAAATAAATAAATAAATAAATAAGTAAATGAGTAAATAAATAAGTAAATAAGTAAATAAATAAGTAAATAAGTAAATAAATAAGTAAATAAGTAAATAAGTAAATAAATAAATAAGTAAATAAATAAATGAATCAATAAATAAATAAATGAATTTTTAGTGATAATATTATTCGACCAAACACAGAAATCCCATCATAACATTCTTTTTTTGCAATGGAGTGAAGGGTGAAATGAATACAGTGCATTAGCACCCAGTTTAATTTCTAATTAATAAAGGAAAATAACAGTGTATGAAATGCTTATGGCACAATCTTCAGGTGTGTTACTGTGAACTATATAAGAAAAGCATAACTTGACAGCACCCATGAATTGTAAGAAACTCCTGGTACCTGCAAAGACATTGTTAGTTCTCACTTCTACCGATTTGAAACAGTGTGAAAAAGACGATGATTCGATATGCGAAAACTACTCTTGGAAAGTGCGATTTTCAACTGGTTCTGAAAGTGGATTGTGACCCGCGAAAAAAAAAAAAAAAAAAAAAAAAACATTTACACAGAATTTTCATAAGAGAAATCGTTTGATACACGATGGTGTTAAAGCAACTTAATCGGAAGTTATAAAAAATTGTTTAACCACATAGTGATCTTTTATGTTTGGTGGAATTGAGATGATATTGTATGATTCCATTTTGGCCAAAAGTGTTGTACTATTAACGTAAAACAGTATTCTCAGCAACTCCAAAAACTGGATTGAGAACACGAACCCAGCTTCGAGGAACAGACAATTTGCATTCCTTTAACAAGGCAGCGCTCCATCAGACCAACATAATCTGGACCTAACTCCATCCAATTACGTTTGCTTCGGTCAACGACAACATTATTCTACAAGGACGTCAGCTTTATACACTTCAAACCGAAAACGCTTGTTTCGAGTTGGTCGCTAGCAACAAAAGTGGTATCGCAACTACAGAGGGATAATTGCAATTACCTCATCTTGCAAATAAATGTCTTATCTTGTATTCTCAAAGGTATAAAAAATAATAAAACAATTGAGAAAACCTAATGCAAGAGTTGATGCAAGTATTAGTTATACAATTATTTTTCAGAGTTCAGAAATGATGCTCTTGTGTCACATTGAAAGAAATAATTATTCCATATATTTCAGCTGTTACGGAATTTACACATATTCCTATGACTATTTATCCCAAAAACCTTCAAATACTGTATTAAAATGACTCTAAAATGTATTCACATGTTGCATATCAGTTATAAAGGAAAAATACAATTGAACAAAAGTTATTATTTTGTGAAAAATGTTACGCTTTTGCATTGGATCATTGTGCAGAAATGTCTAACATATAGGAAAAAGCAAGAAAATGAAAACTGATTTGTAGGAACCGCAACTGATTCTGGAGGACAGCTCAATGTAACTGATCCAGCAGACAGGATCCCCACTCCTTCTATTTACCATGCAGCCAATACGTCGACTATCTCTTAACAAAGGTTCCCCTTCCCTTCTTTTCTCTGATGATGAGGGCCGATACATTCAGTCCTGTAGAATATCTCTTGGTAACGGATCAACAGATAGGTTCCCCTTTTCTTCTCTGATAATGTAGCCGATACGTCCAGTCCTGTAGAATATCTCTTGGTAACGGATCAACAGATAGGTTCCCCTTTTCTTCTCTGATAATGTAGCCGATAGGTCCAGTCCTGTAGAATATCCCTTAGTAACGGATCCAACTAGAGATGGAGGAAATAATTTACATACCGATATATATTGCAAACCTAATTTCGATAAACGATATATATTGCAGAAAATATATCGGTATATCGAAACGATTCGATATATCGCTATTCCGTAAGGAAATTAATAGATACTAATGCAATTACATTTGTGGGTGTAGACTTATTACAATGAAGTTAAATTTTCATAGCCCATATCTTATTAGCATCGAAATTAATATCATAACAGTCAAAAGATTAAATGTAAAATAATAATAATAATAACAATAATAATAATAATAATAATAATAATAATAATAACCATCATCATCATCATCATCATCATCATCATCAGCCTTCAAGTGTTAGACCCCAGTGGATCTGTTACGGTCTCTTGCCAGCGTTTCCTAGGTCTTCCTAAATTTTTTCGACCTCTTGAGACATACGACAAAATCTGCCTGGGCCATCCTCTTGACATGTGTCTGCCACTGAAGCCTGTATTGCTGCAGATAGTGAACAATGGACATTGTAAAATTGCAACGATAAACAATACATTTTCAATACCATAATTATTATGCAGTTCCAAACCTAAATCAAACTTATAGTGGAGGTAAGATGAGCTTAAATGATACAATGGGAAAGTGTTAAGTGAACTCTATGTGGGTCAGTATTTGGCATTGAAACATTCATAGTGTTCTGCTCAAAGGCAGGTCTTTCACTGCAAACCCAGCATTCTTCAGTCTTTTCTACTTTCTGCCTTCCTCTTTGTCTCCATATATCTTAATGTCATCTATCATCTGATATCTTCTTCTGCCCCAAACTCTTCTCCCGTTCACCATTCCTTCCATTGCATCCTTCAGTAGGCAGTTTCTTCTCAGCCAGTGACCCAGCCAATTCCTTTTCCTCCTTCTGATCAGTTTCAACATCATTCATTCTTCATCCATTCTTTTCAACACAGCTTCGTTTCTTACTCTGTCTCTCCATTTCACACGCTCCATACTTCTCCATATCTACATTCCAAATGCTTCTATTCGATATACTGTGAACTTGAGTGAATGAGCTACAAGAACTAGCCAAGGCAAACGAACTGTGAACTGAGAACTGACAGTTTTGTGTTGTAAATAGTGCTTTGTGAACATTAGTTGAGATTAGGAGTACATTGTTGTTCTCAATAATCCACGTGAATTGTCATTGTCGTCTGTGGAGTGCAATAACGAATACTGTGTTGATATGTGGAGTGGAACACCCATTGTTGACGGGAGTGTTTAAATTCAGAAATATAAAGCCATTATTGTTATGAATAAAAGTAACGTTATTGTTGAAATAAAAATCACAATATCCTTGTTTCTCTTTCCATTTAAAACATGGAAATAAAAGTTTTGAAGTCAAACGGTTCCTTTTCAGAGTGGCAGTTGCTCCTGCCTTGGAGAACATTAATACTAAAATAGTAGTAGATAAACCTCCCTTACTTACTTACTTACTTACTTACTTACTTAATTACTTACTTATTGGCTTTTAAGGAACCCGGAGGTTCATTGCCGCCCTCACATAAGCCCGCCATTCGTCCCTATCCTGAGCAAGATTAATCCATTCTCTATCATCATATCCCACCTCCCTCAAATCCACTTTAATATTATCCTCCCACCTACGTCTCGGCCTCCCTAAAGGTCATTTTCCCTCCGGTCTCCCAACAAACACTCTATATGCATTTCTGGATTCGGCCATACGTGCTACATGCCCTGCCCATCTCAAACATCTGGATTTAATGTTCCTAATTATGTCAGGTGAAGAATACAATGCGTGCAGTTCTGTGTTGTGTAACTTTCTCCATTCTCCTGTAACTTCATCACTCTTAGCCCCAAATATTTTCCTAAGCACCTTATTCTCAAACACCCTTAATCTCTGTTCCTCTCTCAAAGTGAGAGTCCAAGTTTCACAACCATACAGAACAAGGGGTAATATAACTGTTTTATAAATTCTAACTTCCAGATTTTTCGACAGCAGACTGGATGATAAAAGTTTCCCAACCGAATAATAACAGGAATTTCCCATATTAATTCTGTGTTTAATTTCCTCCCGATTATCATTTATATTTGTTACAGTTGCTCCCAGATATTTGAATTTCTCCACCTCTTCAAAAGACAAATTTCCAATTTTTATATTTCCATTTCGTACAATATTCTGGTCACGAGACATAATCATATACTTCGTCTTTTCGGGATTTACTTCCAAACCTATCTCCTTACTTGCTTCCAGTAAAATTCTCGTGTTTTCCCTAATCGTTTGTGGATTTTCTCCTAACATATTCACGTCATCCGCATAGACAAGAAGCTGATGTAACCCGTTCAATTCCAAACCCTCTCTGTTATCCTGGACTTTCCTAATGGCATACTCTAGAGAAAAGTTAAAAAGTAAAGGAGATAGTGCATCTCCTTGCTTCAGTCCACATTGAATTGGAAACGCATCTGATAGAAACTGACCTACACGAACTCTGCTGTACGTTTCACGGAGACACATTTTAATTAATCGAACTAGTTTCTTGGGAATACCATATTCAATAAGAATATCATATAAAACTTTTCTCTTAACCGAGTCATATGCCTTTTTGAAATCTATGAATAACTGATGCACTGTACCCTTATACTCCCATTTTTTCTCCATTATCTGTCGAATACAAAATATCTGGTCAATAGTTTATCTATTACGCCTAAAACCACATTGATGATCCTCAATAATTTCATCTACATATGGAGTTAATCTTCTCAAAAGAATATTGGACAAAATTTTGTACGACGTCAACAAAAGTGATATTCCTCGAAAGTTACTACAGTTAGTCTTGTCCCCCTTCTTAAAGATAGGTACGATTATGGACTCCTTCCATTGCTCTGTACAATTTCCTTTTGGCAAATAGCAAGTACAAGCTTATAAATTTCGTTAGATAATGCGCTTCCACCCTCTTGTATTAATTTTGCTGGAATTTGATCGATATCTGGAGACTAATAATTTTTCAAATTTTCTAAACCTCCCTTATCAATCTCATATTAAATATTAAATAGTTTGAATTCGAATTCTAGACCAGCCAATCAGAAATAGGCATTGATTGGATTGGATATTTCAAGATTGCACAATTATGTAACTGTCCACTTTCATTAACGCCATCACTCGGGGAATTATCGGAGTTAACTAGTGTGGATTTTGTTGTTCATAATAATTGCACAAAATCAAGAACAAATATAAAAAAACCGATAAATTTATGAGAAAACCGATATATTATACGGTATATTGAATCAAATTTTCGATATCGATATATCGAAACGAAATTATCGGTATTCCGTAAAAACCGATATATTGTTCCCATCTCTACTGTAGAATATCTCCTGGTAACGGATCAACAGATAGGTTCCCCTTGTCTTCTCTGATAATGTAGCCGATACGTCCAGTCCTGTAGAATATCTCTTGGTAACAAACAGATCCAACTGATAGATTCCCCTTTCCTTCCTTCCCTTATCTTCTCTCATGATGTAGCCAATAAGTCAAGTCCTGTAGAATATCTCTTGGTAACGGACCCTTATCTTCCCCATACGTTCGGATCGGGATATCATCATTATTGCCAGTAAGGTATTCAATAAGGATACGGAGGCTATTTGTTTTCTTAAAAAAAAAGGTTCAGTAGTGTAAATTATCATGTGCTTATTATGTCTTGATATGACAAAAAAACAAAATAATACTAGTATTGTTGTGTTTTATTTATGTAGAACGTTTTTGCAATAAGTTTTCTATGTTTAATTTTCATTTAATTGAAAACTCATTTTTATGACTTCTCCCTTTACCAAACACCACAGAGTTTTTGTCTTTTTTCCCGTTTCAGCCTTTTTAGCAGTCTCAGAAATTAATTTGTGGTCATACTATTCATGCCAAAACGTCTTATTACCTTACATAAATCGCAGCTACAAAACATAACACTATTGCTGAAAGTTTCCGATTTTATGTGTAAGGTACTGTCAACAAGTTACGAAAGCTGTTGACAGACGAATAAAGATTTCCGCCACTTTTTGAGATACATTATAACTTGCGTAATTGAAGTAAAAACTTATTTTTTTTAAGAAGAAATAATATACATTGCCCTAAGATTGCATCCACGACTCAAAAATGTAATTATCGTAATCGTTACGCCTTTTTAGCTGATATTATATAGCCATAAGATTTTCAATGCCACATATAAAATGATTTATAAATAGAATATAGCTCTAGGTCATTAGTCATCTCGAGGAACCTATTGGAGCGACAGGAGAAGAAATAGTTGACTGGAAAGCTTCCCTCTCTCGCTACGTTTCACCTGTAACTAGCTAGGTCACTTACTTCTTACTATGATCTACGGCAGTAATGTCAAAGCAAGCGCATTTTTCTGACCTTGACGACGTGCGCGGGCAGCAAGCGCAAAGTATGGAAAGAGGAAAGGTTGTGTATATGAATAAGCAACCTGTTGGATTAAGAAAACAGTGGTACACAAACTTCAAACGGAACGTGAAATTTTATGTCGTTATTTTTATATGGCTTCTTTCTGTTTAATATTATCTATATTGTCTGTAAAACAAAAGTACTAACACTGATTTCTTAATATTGCACTTGTGTTTTAAATCTTAATAACATAATAGAGAGTTAAGAAGGAATATTCACTTAAATTCCATAGTAGTATAATATTATACTGTATTAAGTGGATGAAACACATCATTCATAAAGAAAGTGATATTCCAAAGAAAGAGACTGAGTATGACATGATAAGTTGGAATTTATATTGATGGTAGCTTTAGCCTTACAAAAGTAATCAATAAACTAATCAAAACAATATTGCAGTACAAAGTAAAGTTACCTAGGTACTGTATACGTTTTAAGTGTAACTAATATTCCATAACAAAACTCTTATCGCATTATGCTTTTAAGGTGATATTAATTGTGAGCAACTTCCTGTCATCAGAATATTAAATTATTTTCTCGAAATCTGCTGAAGCTATAGAGCTGACATTTTTACAACACATGGGCACGTATCTTTTGCTTATGAGTAACAGTAGTTGCTTTGTTAATTCATTTCCTTACAAACAATTTCCATGCGAATATTTTCAAAAATTTGAAGACAATATCTTCAGTAATACGTATATACGGTATATTAGATTTACGAAAACATTCTGTAAGGCTACTATATAAATAGGTGTATATCTGAAAATTTCACTTTTCTATAAGAAGATGAGAAAATATTTCTTTTGAACAAAAAAATCAAACTTGTGAAAAATGAACGTTAAAATTAAAACTTACATTCTTATAATGCACTTATACTTCTCAGGCAAATCTAAAAATTAACATGGATACAGTTTTAATAAGTTCTCTTCCTTTTATCTATTGAATCAGTGCTGGCCATCCCTGAATATAGCTCGACCAAGCGGCATATACTACCTCTTTCGTCTGTCTCTTTCCTTTCCACTGTAAAGCAGACTCTCCTGAGCTCTAAAGCGCTCGCTTGCTCCTGTGGGCATCAATTGACATGCCTGATCTACGGTGTACTCATCCATTTGGTTTCACGAGATAACGAACAACCTGTATCAATAAACAAGATGGAAAAATGAAATGAAATGAAGAGAGAGGGAAATGAGAGGAGAAACTTTAAAGGTACGCGAAAACACGTCCTTGCATTGGAGTTGGAGCTGTGAAAAACTGAATATGTGAGCTCCAAGACTGTTGGCCACTTGGCTCACTTCGTGTTTCGCTGCTCCACTGAAGGAGCTCTAGAAAATTTTGAAGGGGAAAACCGAAAATGAACGTAACCCATAAACTACAACATAGGGGGGAGGAGGGGGACAGCACAACGAGCTGGCTGCAGGGTCGGAAGAAGAAACGCCGGAAGGTGTAAGAAAATCACCTTTTCAAGTGTCGTTTATTCCTGTTTGCATTGTCTCGCAGTGCTACTCCATTCTGTCTCAGCCATGTCTACAAAATTCACATTTAAACATAAACTAGTGGCTTGTGCAGCAAATGCTGCGAACTAAGTTCATTTAACGTTCAAATAAAAATTTTTCAGATTTATATTCAATGAAGAATACCAGACATTCTGAAAGTTATTTGCTTCCGTAGTAATGAAACATACTCCCTCTGAATGTTTTTTTTTTTGCCAAATACTTTTTCTTCAACCTATCCACCTTCAGGTCTTGAGTTTCAGCGCGAAAACGCAAGTAACAATGTCAGGACGATCAGTGGGTTTTTCATGTGGGAGTAAAGCAATAGCTATTTCAGGTCAATGTGGATTGTAAGTGAAAGTTAAAAAAAGTCAGATTTGCTATGCTTTCGAACAATAGACACAGCATCTTGGTATAGCTGCTGTATGTAGAGCTTGAAATGTAGATTTCAATGTAATTTCATTTCATCCCGCTAAGAGATCTTACTGAAATGATCGGGAGACTACATAATTTTGTAGGCCTCTTATTTTATCAGTAACTATCATCTTTTGGTCTTTACTTAGGAACTGTAATTTTTGCGCTCTCTCGAGTCAATACTGAAGAGAATGACGCATATAAATATCTACACCACACCATATATGAAAAAACTCAATCCCACTTGATTAATGATTATAAAAATATTTGATTTTTAAAAACAATATTATTATCTTACATAAGTTTTGTAGTCATCTTCTGAGATTTTATTTTATAATTGGTAATCAGTGGTGCTTAATTGTTATATTTTTATCCTTATAACAATATTCATATTTAATTAATTTTATTTATTTGCTATTAACTTCCGGATATATATATAGCCGCCACTCAGTAAATTGTAGAAATGAATATCTAATTTATGATATTCTCTACATCTTACATAACCCCAAAACGTTTCACTTTCATATCGTCGGTTTTACAGAGAAGCGAAGGGAGTATCAAGTCGGCCGTGGTATAATTAGGTAATGAAAAATAGTCACATCATGGCATTAATTATAATAATATTTCATTTCTAATGGTAATAATGTCATCAAACCACCTCAAGTTTTATAGATTTTAATATCCAATACACAGATGTACTCAGAAAATTACACACCGCAGAATCAGACCTGTAAATTATTTTTAGTAAGTCTTGAAGTCTTTAATGACCAATTGAATTTGAGCTCTAAATATGTCAGCAATCCTACAGGTCATGGCCTTCGTGTAATAACCAATTGTTCATGTAGTGTGTGTTTTGTTTTATACTGAAATGCAATTAGTTCTCAAAACTGACGAAAGATGGATTTTGGAAAATAGGAAAATTATGTAGGAAAACTAACGCTTCACTGAAAGTTACTATTTTTCTGAAAATCCTTGAATGCCAAGCTTCAAAATGACGGGTAATTCAGTAAAATCCGTTCAGCCGTTTTCCCGTAATTTCCATTACCTATTCAAATTATATATATAGATAGTGCAGCCATGTCTACAAAATTCACATTTAAACATAAATAATGCAACTTAACATCACAGTTCATTACTCAGATTCTATAGAAATTATATTTACCATTAACTGATCTCGTCTCCTTTTGTTGTGGGATTCAGTTGCATGTAAACTCAACCTAAACACATTCAAATACATAGCACAATAAAACGGATACAACCCCAACATAATAGACAACATAATACGAAAGACAAAACATAATCACAAAAAACATAAGAATACAACAAAAACACAAGAACACAAAAAATACATCACACTAACATTCGAAAACAAAAACACACACAAGATTACAACCTCATTCAAGAAATTAAATTACAATATCGCAAACAGAACAAATAACACTCTACAAAAACATCTCAATACAGAAACAAACAAATACAACCACACAGGCGTATACAAACTCAAATATAACATCTGCAACAACTTCTACATAGGACAGACAGGCAGATCATTTCAAACACGTTACAAAGAACACATCACAGCCATAACAAAATTACAAAACACTTCCACATATGCAGAACACATCACAAATGCTAACCACACCTACAGGGACATCAACACAGACATGGAAATTCTACACATCCAACCAAAAAGCCAGAAATTAAACACACTAGAACAATACGAAACATACAGACACACAAAAACATACCCAAATAAAATTCTCAACACACAACTCAATTTCAGAACACACACACTCTTTGACTCCACATTACCCACAATTTCATCATAATTACAAACAAATAATAATTTAATAAACAATTCCAATAAAATAATTAAATAATAATAACTCAAAGTCTAAAAAAATAAACCATTTTGAACCTTGCGTACACTACTTTTAACACTTGAATATAAGTAATTGATTAACTAGCGGGCTTACATAATTAACACGAGTAAGTCCGCTACTTAATCAATTACTTAAAAAAAATTAAATTTTAACAAACTTAAATGATAGTTATTATAAAACCAACACTAATGAAGAATAATAAAAATTATAAAAATATGCCCACAAATACACCCCCACAGGAAACAAAAAAAAAAGGCGCCAAGACTACCAACAACCAGTCCTGAAGAAGGCCAATTGCAGGCCGAAACATGTAAACCAGGTACGGCAAAATTCAACACGAGCAAGACATATAATAATATTAATCAGTTAATCTTTTAGTACGTTGATTTTTATTGTATTTGTAAATTTAATATTAATTGTAATTATAATTGTAATTGTATTCTTAATGTTGTAGTTGTAATCACCTGATAGAGGGGAATAAATAAATAATAAATAAATAAATAAATAAATAAATAAATAAATAAATAAATAAATAATATATATTCCCAAGCGATATAGTGTTAAATGTTCTGTGAAGAAGATGTATAGAAAAATATTTGTTTTAGTACATATATTTACTGTATTCTTCTGTAACGTAAGTTCTGAATCACTCTGGGTACTATAATACAACCTAGTTAAGTTTAGAATATTGCTGAAACACTGTACAGAGTTTAAAATTAATTGAAGCGGTGAGAAAATATTGAGATGGTTACGGAATAAGTTTACTTAACAGGAAACCTGTGCTGCTTTCGTTAAATAATATGATCAATTCTTGATGTAACTGTATTTACACGTAGCTACAATTAAATCATTATTTGGGTTGGAACTATATAGCCTAATTAAGTTTAGAATATTGCTGAAACACTGTAGAGAGTTAAAAATTAATCGAAGCACGGTATTAAGAAAATATGATGGTTATGAAATGAGCTTACTTAATGGGAAACGTGTGCTGTTTCAGTGAAGTAATTTGGTAAGTCCTTGAAATGACAGTAGTTATAGCTGTAATTGAAACATTATTTGACTTGGAACGGTTTCGTTATTTTTCAGTTACATGCGAAATCTTACACACGCACGTGTAGAGGTAAAGAGAAGAAATTCTGTCAAGAGTGATTGACAGGCAACATGGTAAAGAGTATCTCTGTTACCGATATCTGGGCAAAAAAAAGAACAGTGTACCGCACATGTTCTCTCCAAGCATACCCAAGGGTACGCGTACCACTGATAACAGATATCTGGACAAAAACGAAAAACAATATACCTAACAAGTCCTCGCAAGCATTACCAAGGGTACGCGTACCACTGATTACCGATATCTGGACAAAAAACGAAAAGAAAAAAAGTACCTCACAAGGCCTCTCCAAGCATATCCAAGGGTACGCGTACCACTGATTAACGATATCTGGACAAAAACGAAAAAAATATATACCTCACAAGTCCTCTCCAAGCATCCCCAAGGGTACGCGTACCACTGATTACCGATATCTGGACAAAAACGAAAAAAATATATTCCTCACAAGTCCTCTCCAAGCATCCCCAAGGGTACGCGTACCACTGATTACCGATATCTGGACAAAAACGAAAAAAATATATACCTCACAAGTCCTCTCCAAGCATCCCCAAGGGTACGCGTACCACTGATTACCGATATCTAGACAAAAACGAAAAAAAAATATACCTCACAAGTCGTCTCCAAGCATCCCCAAGGGTACACGTACCACTGATTACCGATATCTGGACAAAAACGAAAAAAATATATACCTCACAAGTCCTCTTCAAGCATCCCCAAGGGTACGCGTACCACTGATTACCGATATCTAGACAAAAACGAAAAAAAAAAAAATATACCTCACAAGTCATCTTCAAGCATCCCCAAGGGTATGTGTACCACTGATTACCGATATCTGGACAAAAACGAAAAAAAAAAAAAAAACTTCACAAGTCCTCTCCAAGCATCCCCAAGGGTACGCGTACCACTGATTACCAATATCTGGACAAAAACGAAAAAAATAAAAACCTCACAAGTCCTCTCCAAGCATCCCCAAGGGCACGCGTACCACTGATTACCGATATCTGGACAAAAACGAAAAAAAAAAAACCTCACAAGTCCTCTCCAAGCATCCCCAAGGGTACGCGTACCACTGATTACCGATATCTGGACAAAAACGAAAAAAAAAAAAAATACCTCACAAGTCCTCTCCAAGCATCCCCAAGGGTACGCGTACCACTGATTACCGATATCTGGACAAAAACAAAAAAAAAAATGCCTTACAAGTCCTCTTCAAGCATCCCCAAGGGTACGCGTACCACTGATTACCGATATCTGGACAAAAACGAAAAAAATATATACCTCACAAGTCCTCTCCAAGCATCCCCAAGGGTACGCGTACCACTGATTACCGATATCTGGACAAAAACGAAAAAAATATATACCTCACAAGTCCTCTCCAAGCATCCCCAAGGGTACGCGTACCACTGATTACCGATATCTGGACAAATACGAAAAAAATATATACCTCACAAGTCATCTCCAAGCATCCCCAAGGGTACGCGTACCACTGATTACCGATATCTGGACAAAAACGAAAAAAATATATACCTCACAAGTCCTCTCCAAGCATCCCCAAGGGTACGCGTACCACTGATTACCGATATCTGGACAAAAAACGAAAAGAAAAAAAGTACCTCACAAGGCCTCTCCAAGCATATCCAAGGGTACGCGTACCACTGATTAACGATATCTGGACAAAAACGAAAAAAAAAAATATACACCTCACAAGTCCTCTCCAAGCATCCCCAAGGGTACGCATACCACTGATTACCGATATCTGGACAAAAAAGAAAAAAAAAATATACCTCACAAGTCCTCTCCAAGCATCCCCAAGGGTACGCGTACCACTGATTACCGATATCTGGACAAAAACGAAAAAAAAAAATATACCTCACAAGTCCTCTTCAAGCATCCCCAAGGGTACGCGTACCACTGATTACCGATATCTAGACAAAAACGAAAAAAAAAAATATATACCTCACAAGTCATCTTCAAGTATCCCCAAGGGTATGTGTACCACTGATTACCGATATCTGGACAAAAACGAAAAAAAAAAAAAAAAACTTCTCAAGTCCTCTCCAAGCATCCCCAAGGGTACGCGTACCACTGATTACCGATATCTGGACAAAAACGAAAAAAAAAAATACCTCACAAGTCCTCTCCAAGCATCCCCAAGGGTACGCGTACCACTGATTACCGATATCTGGACAAAAACGAAAAAAAAAATACCTCACAAGTCCTCTCCAAGCATCCCCAAGGGTACGCGTACCACTGATTACAGATATCTGGACAAAAACGAAAAAAAAAAAAAAAAAAAGTCTCACAAGTCCTCTTCAAGCATCCCCAAGGGTACACGTACCACTGATTACCGATATCTGGGAGGGGGATAAAAAGGCATTGTACCCCACAAGTCCTCTGCAAGTACCTACTCTTAAGGGTACGCTTACCACAGGTTGTGAAACACTGGTTTATGTACACGGCAAGTGCTACGCGTGTTAACTATTTGCATTTCTAAATAGGAATATAATTAAGACAGCGCGGTGTTTTTTAACTTACGGTTGAACATAAGAAGGAGTGCGGTAGTCAAGTAGCAAATAGTGCTACTTGGCTACAAGTAATTGCTCAATTACTTGAAGAGAAAGAAATGGATAATACAACACGTTCGAGAGGAATGTTATGTTTTAACAAAACGGCATGGTGGTGCTGAATATGCGGTATATGAAAACATATTGAGGTAACCAGGAACTGTAAATCTATGAAACGTTTTAGACATATTGATGAACGTAACTTGTAAAATTTAATGTTCTAGTAAACATATAAAGTTTTTAATAAAATATATTTGAAAAAATCCCATGAAAAAAAGAAAAACAGTGATAGCCTGTAAGTTCCAATTTTTTTCATAAACGAGTGGAATAATAATAATAATAATAATAATAATAATAATAATAATAATAATAATAATAATAATAATAATTTTTTTTCCCTGGCAGAGTTAAGGCCATCAGGCCTTCTCTTCCACTCAAACAGGATCAAATCACAGACAGAAAAATACATAGCGCTATATAAATATTAACTTAATAATAATAATAATAATATTATTATTATTATTATTATTATTATTATTATTATTATTATTATTATTATTATTATTATTATTGTGAAACTTCGACTCTCACTTTGAGAGAGGAACCTAGGTTAAGGGTGTTTGAGAATAAGGTGCTTATGAAAATATTTGGGGCTACAGGAGAATGGAGAAAGTTACACAACACAGAGCTGCACGCATTGTATTCTTCACCTGACATAATTAGGAATATAAAATACAGACGTTTGAGATGGGCAGGGCATGTAGCACGTATGGGCGAATCCAGAAATGCATATAGAGTGTTAGTTGGGAGGCCGGAAGGAAAAAGACCTTTAGGGAGGCCGAGACGTATATGGGAAGATAATATTAAAATGGATTTGAGGGAGGTGGGTTATGATGTTAGAGACTGGATTAATCTTGCTCAGGACAGGGACCAATGGCGGGCTTATGTGAGGGCGGCAATGAACCTCCGGGTTCCTTAAAAGCCAGTAAGTAATAATAATAGTAATAATAATAATAATAATAATAAAAAGAGAGATTGAATACATATACATAATCAGTATTAACAAAAAATAATTATAATAAAAAATAAATGTAATAAAAAAAGAGACTGAATACATAATCACAAACAGGAAAATACATTCTAGTATACAAGTATAATTAAAAAATAAAGAAGAAGAAGTGGAAGTGGAAGGGTTAGAATTAAACATTTTTATAAAGCGTACAGATATTATTTAATTTTTGTAACGAGAATCATTTTCCAATGTTAGTCTGGAAATGACATGATTTTTGTAGTACTTTGAAAAATTACATTAATCGAAAAGAAAGCAAAAACGAGCAAAATTTTATTAAACCTTTTTGAAAGATGAGTGAAGCGGAGAAAAATTCTCTCCGGCACCGGAATTTGAACCGGGATTTTCAGCTCTACGTGCTGACGCTCTATCCACTAAGCCACACCGGATTCCCATCCAGATGCCCGATCGAATCCTCTCAGATTAAGTTCCACCTCTTGGGTTCCCTCTAGTGGCCCTCCCTCATGCACTGCGTCATAGATGTATGACAGTGGCACAATGTCGGGATGGGGATCCGGTGTGGCTTAGTGGATAGAGCATCAGCACGTATAGCTGAAAACCCGGGTTCAAATCCCGGTGCCGGAGAGAATTTTTCTCCGTTCCACTCATCTTTCATCATATGATGACGCAGAATATCTGCACGGAAATATCATATGTACTTCGGTACATCATAATAATAAACCGTTTTGTTTGAAATATCTCAAAGAAGAACCCCCTGAAATTAATGGCATTACTTACGGTTTACTCGGTATATATTGCTACGTAATAATTAGTAACCAAGCAACAATCATTTGATCCACCTCTGTGGAGTAACAGTTAGCATATCTAACCGCGAAACGAGCGGGCCCGGGTTCGAATCCTAATTTGGACAAATTAACTGGTTGAGATTTTTCTAGGGTTTTTCCTCAATCCATTAAGACCAAACGCTGGGTAATTTTCGGCGCTGGACCTTGGATTCATTTTGCTGGCATTATCACCTTCATCTCACTCAGATGCTAGATAACCGAACAGTTGATAAAACGTCGAAAAATAAAACAAATAAAAAACAATAATTTGTTGTGCACAAATGCATTGAAACAGAAGGACATCATTTCCAACATAATATACAGAGTGTTTCCGAGGTAGTGTTACAAACTTTCATGGATGATGGGGAAGAACACATGTATCAATTTGAGATAAAACCCTAGTCCGGAAATTAATGAGTCGAAAGTTACAAGCAAAAATAGTTGTGTGGAAATAAAATAATTTTATTCCTCTGTACACCTTATTTATGTGTATTTATCTGTACATCTTACACATACTGTATTCATCTGTCGTTGTTTACGTTGTCTGCTTACAGTATTCCATTCAGTGCGCTGTCTGAGGGGTGGGGACAGGAAACTACACTAAAGCAATGCAGATAGCGTAATGTGTAACGGACATGGTCGGTCCTGATATGCACGTCTGTAGACAGCAGTGTATGTGTACAAGTTGCAGTGTCCAGTCGTTTCAGTCCTAGTGAAATGGAGGAATACACGAGAGCGGAATAAGCAGACCTGATTTTCGAATACGGATGAGCCAATGGGAACAGTAGACAAGCTCGCAGATTGCATAGGGACAAGTACCCACGTAGGAGACATCCGGCCCATACCATCTTTCCACGACTGTTCCAAAGGTTAAGGGAAGGAGGGCACGTGGTGCGAAATGACAATTCCATTTCCACACAACTATTTTTGCTTATAACTTTCGACTCTGTCATTTCCGGACCAGGGTTCCTTATCTCAAATTGATACATGTGCCCTTCGCCATCATCCCTGAAAGTTTGTAACACCAGCCCGGAAACACCCTGTACTGTGACTTACGGTAGGTCCCCTTTTAAATTGAACGCTCTGTATAATATTTATTGTCATAGGACAGATATTGTGACAGAAAATTCATAACAGATCTAGAATACATTGAGCGCAGTTTTGAAATGTTAAGTAATCACTTAACACCTGCTAGAGCGAGAGAGTCGTGTTTGCTAAACCGCAATCAAGAATATGAAGTAATGGAAATAGATGAATAATCCACATAAACTTCGTGTGTGTTGATGGAGAGAAAATGTTACGTAACGTTATGTTCCCACAAGTGTTTGCAGCATAGCACCAGTCAATCGTTTGTTTTCCTGCCAAGATCACTTTCATTCTCAAAAACAAGAAGAAAACAGGCTTACGTGATCATCATGTGCGTTGACTGGACCAACGATCGGATTTTAAACCGCCTCACAGTGATCCGAAACTCTGAAAACCCCGCCAAAGTTGCATTTTTTTTCAACTTTTTCACTGATGATTTTTGCTTACGGCACTTGATTAAAAACACATTGGACCATCTAAATTCAATATTAAGAGATTTATACTTTAATAAATACGCCGGTAAAACAGCTTGAATTTGAATGTTTTAAAAATCCAATTTTTAAGTAATAAAAACTATTATTTTTCCTATAATTTAACATATGAAGTTTTGTTGCTAATGCATTGTAATATCAAGAATGACCTTTCTAGAACACAAAGAAAAAAGTAAATATGTAAATATAGACTTTGTTTAATTGTTACATATTCGATAAAAATAATGTGACGAAATAAATTCTCATTGAGCTACAAAAAATGCGACTAGAGGAACCAAAGTGTTTCACAAGCACAGCTCTTAGCATGTCGTTGGGAAAAAAGAAAGTGTATTTTATCACAAAGAAGAAAACATTTTTCACTTGTAATACTTAAAATGTTTACATCGTAATATATAGAGACTTCATAAAAAAATTTCAAATAATAATCCAATAATAAATATAAATGTAATCCATCTCCACCAAAATATAAACTGCACCTTGACCTGAAATAATTTATAAAATTAAATTAAGAAAATTTAATTTACATAATTTGTTTTATTTTAAGTTTGTGCTGACATTTATTGTTTTTATTTGTTAATTCCAACCTTTAATTACATCTAAAGTATCTGGATCCGCTTTACTTATTGTAAAAATCAGAACTAGACAAATTCCGGACAGCATGTAACCATGGCAACTAAAAATTTTCTTAGTCAAACCATAACGAATAGAAAGAAGTAGTGGTCGCACTCTGTTAATTCAAACGGCCGATACCACGCGGCGCTAGTGCAGAGTTCGCTCAGTCTGTTCCGTGTGTAAGTACGTAAATACATTTAACGTTAGTTGCACTGTTTACCTTTCGCTCCATATACGTACGTAACTGGCATTGTACTTACAACATTAAGACTATTTGAAAGAAAAACACATTCATATACATCACACTGTAAAACAAATAATAGTTTAATATGTAAAACTTAACTTAGGGCTGCTTGTAGGCATGCAATATGTACTCACCAACAGTTACTTGTCCGACACTTTGGAGAATTTACGAGATGATTTGGCGGCTCTCGGAGCTTGGAGTTCTCGTCGGATTTGTTTCGTCCGGAAGAAGAACCGACATTTCATATAGTGAAAAATTAGTTTCGGTATGATATCCATGGCATGATCCAAGCATCATCCTGTTCCCGGTGGCTGAATTACAATTGAGGTAATACTGTCTATGCACTCGTGAAATATGTCGTCCCACATTCCATCGCTCAATTTTTCTTCTATTGTCTGTTCTGTTTGCATAAGCAAATGAAACACGCACGCCCTACAACCCGGAACAAAACACGAAGGCATTGCTTCAAATATAACACGACAAAAACATAATAATCTCGTCCTTTAATAAATAAATCGTGAGAGCTACTCACTTGTCACTCGTGTACGAATAATTGCAGTTTAGTGTATTGGCACTTAAAGTATTTAACGCACTTAATTACACTAAAAAAGCAAACGAAATGAACGAACACTCTACTGCTTCTTTTATGGATATTCGCTTCCAACTGAGCAATACCGATCGCAGCGCCACTAATTCTCTTGGTCACCGTCGACAATGCTGAACAGATAGGAGTGCGCACACTTCTTCTTTCTATTCGTTATGGTCAAACGTTAAAAAGTGTTAAAATTTAAAAAATGGTATCGATAGACCGCCCGTTTCGACGTTATGTCACGTCTCCTTCAGCACTGAAGAAGACGTGACAGAACGTCGAAACGGGCTGTCTGTCGAAGGTATATACCTTTTTTAAAATTTTAACACTTTTAACGTATGACTAAGTAATTTTATGTTTTTAACAAACAAAGTGTTAACGTGAACTTTAACCAATAAAATTTTTCTTCGATTTCTATTATATCACTACAGCTAATACATAATTTTAACAAAAGTTGTTGTAGGAGGAAATTCGAATGTACTTCTCAGATTAATATTATTACATATTTTGTTGCGCATGTCAAGCTATTGTCACTACAAGATTCAATGGAGAGCACAGAGCGACTCTGAGAGCGTGTGTCTGCATTGCATAAATATTTAATATTGTTTCATATGTTTGAATGAATGTTTTTTGATACCTAATATAGACCTACTGTGTTACATAAACTATTTTCAAAGTAACGTTCAAGGTTTCGTAAATTTAAATCTAATAAATGGAAGTTAATGTGCCAATTAAGTTTTGTTATGTTTGATTTTACATTGTGTAGTAATTTACTAATATTTCTTAGGTATATAGTTATAATAACCACTTTAATGTGTTAAAATAAAAACTGCCTACTTGACTAGTTTCAGCTTTGTCTCAGCCGTTCTGATGATATTCTTACTTACGATCAGAGTCTTCTAAAAATTTGAGTACAACGATCTTCTTGACGTGGTGTCTTTCGTGAAATTTTGTGTCATTCAAATTTTCGAAACGATCGTTTCTTAAATGGTTAAAATTATCCCCATCTGGCTCCTGATTTTCGAGCAGTTCCAGATGTAACAATTCTTCGTCGAAACCTTCCGCCATTTTGTATTGCGACTAGTGAACCATTAAAAATTTAAAGAAAGAAATTTCTATCACTAGACTAATGATAGCTTTACTGGTTCGTTAGGCCTCAAGATGCTTGGTGAGATATAACAATTATTTAATGAACCGGTAAATAAATTAATGAATCATTAAAAACACAGAGAAGCTTGGTGAAACCGGCTATTATACTTCGTGTTTACTCATTAAAAAAATACTGTTTATTCAACACCAGCAACGACAAGACTTAAAAAATAATGATAATAACGATGATAAAAATAACGATAATGATAATAAGGATGACGATAGTGATGATAATCATCATCATCATCATCCTGTCAAGTATTAGTCCCAAAAGAACTGTTACGGCCTGAAAAAGCGATTTTCTTGCCATCTTTTCATAGGTCGACCAAGTGACCGTTTCCCATTTGGACGATACTTCATTATTGCCTTAGGGATGAAACCATTCTTGAGACGTGTTCCTTCCAGTTTAACTGATATCTGGAGATATAGTCCAGTATTGATGACACATTAAGTTCTTGAGGGATATCTTCATTTTTCTTTCGATCCCATTTAGTGTAGCCAGCTGTTCGGCACATGAATCTCATCTCGCAAGCTGTTAGTCTGCTTTCATCTTTTGTCCTTATAGTCCACGCTTCACTCCCATAACATAAGACTGGTCGAGCTATTATTTGATAAAGACGAGAACGAGTTTATTTTTGTACTAATGAAGGTTTTAAAACTCTATTAATGATGCCCATTGATTTGTTGAATTTTACAATTTTCTCTGATAAATACAAATTTTGAACAAAAGAAAGTTTATATCCTAAATAATTAAACTCATTAACTCTCTCCAAAATTGTGTTATTTAAACAAATTTTGCTTGGTATTGGGTATTTACCAGAAAAGGCCATTATTTTTGTTTTGTTAAGGGATATTTCCATTGAATATTTTTGAGCTATTAAATTTAAATTATGTATTGACCATTGCAAAAATAATAATAATAATAATAATAATAATAATAATAATAATAATAATAATAGATAGGAAGTGAGGTTCCGCTCAGATTTCTGTGACTGTGTTGCTGGTCAGTCCTTTCCGTGGAACATTGATTTTCACACAAGCTTTCACCGATTGGATTGTCATCTGCTTTGCCTTCAAGTTCCCTCGTGCTGCCACAGTCAGTTGGCCAACTCCACCAGGTTGACTCATAGGCTTGTCTCCATCGTTTCCGGATTGCAGACCGATATAAAGTGGAGCAACAGGCTTTTGTTGTTTTGCTGCCTTCGCGGTACACTGATTAGCGTCGGGATGCTGTATTAATATAAATCTTTATTTGTTTTCTTTCTTACTCTTTGAGCACTAGTATAAGTTGGGAATGTGGTTGTCAACGAAATCTGGACCAATTTTAAATACATCGGTCTCTGAATGTATCACCTACATATCGTCGTTTCAGTTCTTAATGGTGTTCTTTATGGTTGTGAAACTTGGACTCTCACATTGACAGAGGAACAGAGATTAAGGGTGTTTGAGAATAAGGTGCTTAGGAAAATATTTGGGGCTAAGAGGGATGAAGTTACAGGAGAATGGAGAAAGTTACACAACACAGAACTGCACACATTGTATTCTTCACCTGACATAATTAGGAACATTAAATCCAGACGTTTGAGATGGGCAGGGCATTAGCACGTATGAGCGAATCCAGAAATGCATATAGAGTGTTAGTTGGGAGGCCAGAGGGAAAAAGACCTTTGGGGAGGCCGAGACGTAGATGGGAAGATATTAAAATGGATTTGAAGGAGGTGGGATATGATGTTAGAGAATGGATTAATCTTGCTCAGGACAGGGACCGATGGCGGGCTTATGTAAGGGCGGCAATGAACCTCGGGGTTCCTTAAAAGTTCTATCTCCATTTTTTTTTTTAATTTTGTTAACTGTAGAATATAATTCTTACTGTTATAAAGTTTCTGAATCTATCATAATATGCTAAGAATTGTGAGCAGTAAGACAAAAATCAATAATTCTTTTTTGTTCTAACTCCATAAGTGGGGTGTTACTCAGTTCTTTTTAGTTCTATGTCCACAGGACAATCAAAATGCTCGAATCACAACATGTGACTGAACCAACAATATGGCTACCACGGAGGAAGAAATTCTGAATTTAGAAAATGATGACAATGATTTTTTTTTTTAATTTTGTTAACTGTAGAATATAATTCTTACTGTTATAAAGTTTCTGAATCTATCATAATATGCTAAGAATTGTGAGCAGTAAGACAAAAATCAATAATTCTTTTTTGTTCTAACTCCATAAGTGGGGTGTTACTCAGTTCTTTTTAGTTCTATGTCCACAGGACAATCAAAATGCTCGAATCACAACATGTGACTGAACCAACAATATGGCTACCAGGGAGGAAGAAATTCTGAATTTAGAAAATGATGACAATGATTTAAATCGGTAGCTTTAATACCCCTGTAGTAGTATTACTTTTGTTTTCTTTGAAGATTCAAACTGTGCATAGTTATAGCATGAATGGCTGTACGGGCTCGTGCAAAGGATCTTTTTTATTTTAGTAGGTTATTTTACGGCGCTTTATCAACATCTTAGGTTATTTTACCGTCTGAATGAGATGAAGGTGATAATGCCGGTGTAATGAGTCCGGGGTCCAGTACCGAAAGTAACCCAGCTCATATTGGGTTGAGGGAAAACCCCGGAAAAAACCTCAACGAGATAACTTTCTCCGACCGGGAATCGAACACGGGCCACCTGGTTTCGCAGCCAGACGCGCTGACCGTTACTCCACAGGTGTGGATGGAAAGAATCTTGTGTACATGAGTTTGTATAGGTAATTGTGTGTCAGTAAATACACTTCATTCATTCGTTCATTCATTCATTCATTCATTCATTCATTCATTTATTCATTCATTCATTCATTCATTCATTCATTCGTTGAAGAGGCAGAAAGTGCCTTGTACCCCAAAAGTTGACGCCTTACTGTGTATATTTAAAAATATTGTATTAATTGTATGCTTTGTACTGCACTATTGTATTACTACTATTAGTATTACTATTAGGCCTGTTATTATTATTTTATTTATTATTATTATTATTAATATTATTATCATTATTATTATCATTACTATTCTTATTTATTATTATTATTATTATTATCAATAATTGTCTTATTTTTTTATACTTTGTAGGCCTCATTTATTTTTTACTTGCTGTTCACATTTTATTATGCTTTTTTCTTTCTTTCTGTATGTTATATATTATGTCTGATTTCTTCTTACTTGTTGTTTACATTTTATTATTATTATCTTATTCAGTTTTGTGTGTACTTTGTAAATTTGTAGTGTTTCTATAACGCAGTTTTTACTCCTGGTTGAGTGTTAGAGAAGGTCGTATGGCCTTAACTCTGCCAGGTTAAATAAATTATTATTATTATTATTATTATTATTATTATTATTATTATTATTATTATTATTATTATTATGTCCGGGAGATTAATAGCACATAAAAGAACCATGTTACTGAATGAGAATACTCTCAATAAAATTCACCGTTCACTTGTTTAAGTCGAAATTCAACTCTGCAAGTGACGTGACACAATGGGCCAAGTGACCAATTGCGCGTGGGTTTACCATTTTATTCACCCTTCTAGCTCATATATGTTTCCCGACTTCTTTTCTCCCAATAGATAAAGTATTCAAGTATGCAAATTCACTTTGTGACTCTTCCTTTGGTAATCGATTACATAATCCATCTGTGAAAACTCTCTCAAACTGTTAGGTGTGGAAAAGTCTCATTTTTTTCTGAACTCTGAATTACTAACTTACATAATAGCTTCTCGTGGTGTATTGCGTTAACAATTCAAGTGCAAACAGGACGCTAGTACTTTAAATATTCTAATCATATTTGCATAATTTATAGCAAATATTAAATGAATGTTTTCTAAACTTTTACGGACATGGCGGTACGTTTCCTTGTCAGTACCGGTATTTACTTTCAAACCAGTTGGGATAAAGAAAACATTTAGGTTGACTTCTAGCCCGGGTTGACATCTTGCAGGTATCTCAAATACCTCTCTCGTTGCAATATTATTGCGCCTTCTTTTAGCAACTGTGTCTGTCGGACTTCGGATTTCGAAATTTGTAGATTGCGCTGATTCTCACGTCGATTTTTATTGTGAAATTGTGTATCATATTTCTGTCATTGATGTATTTATTTTTCATTTCATCTATTTCTGAAGTGACAGAGTACCTTTAGTAAAAATTATGTTTAGTAAAAATTGCCACATCGGCTTGCAAAATAATAATAAATAACGTTGTTAATTGAAAACTAATAATAAATGAAGCTATCTATTATATAATTGAAGACTGTGATCCCAAACCTCGCTCTGTCTATTTGGACATTTTTGTCATTTATAGGACCTACATATAACTTATATGATTTTTTGAGACGTCAGTCCTTTTCTTCCAAAACAACGCCAATCCTTGTCTAAAAGTTTTTATTATTGTGCATGTCACTTGAAAAAACTGACTGTAGAACTGTGGATAAAAAACTAGCCCAGTCCTTTCATAAAAATGGACTTAACGCGTTTTGGGATCACAATCTTCAATTATTCTTCAATTTCCACCCTTGGGCATGAGTTCCACTCTTTCAGGGATGAGCTAAAATTTTATCTGTGTAATTTATGTTACCGTTATTAGCAAAATAAATAAATAAATAGATAGATAGGTAGATAGATAGATAGATAGATAGATGGATGGATGGATGGATGGATGGATGGATGGATGGATGGATGGATGGATGGATGGATGGATGGATGGATGGATGGATGGATGGATAGATAGATACATAGATAGATAGATAGATAGATAGATAGATTAGATTAGATTAGATTAGATTAGATTAGATTAGATTAGATTAGATTAGATTAGAATAAATAAATACATTAATTAATTAAAGTTAAATAAATAAGTAAATAAATAAATACATTAATTAATTAATTAATTAAAGTTAAATAAATAAATAAATAAAAATTATACTGACAATGTTCTACAAGCAAAATACATTAAGTAAAAAATATTACTTCTGAAAAAAAGGGATATATATATATATATATATCTGTAGTGTTCGGAAAAAGTGGCACAAGTCAAAAATGTTAATTTTACGGGATAAGGAGAAAAACTATCTTCACACTGGTTTATGTCGATTTTATTTTCTTCTGTATGAATTATTGTAGGCCTAATGGGAGAAATGCTTATGTATCTTTTTCCAAGCGAGCAGATGTTCCGTAAGCTGTCAATAAATTAATAAAAAATGTTTGTGGAAACTGACTTGTGTCACTTTTCCCAAGCACTGTAGATATAATGTACATAATGTATGTGTATAAACTTAGAATTGGAAAATTAAATACACTTAAAGAGAAACATCTTACAAAAAATAATATTTTGAGGATTCAGTTTTGTCAAGATCTTTCAAAACGCCTTTTTCCCAGAGATAATATTTTTTACTCAATGTGTTTTCCTTGTAAGCCGACGGGATAATGTAATTTTATTAAAAGATCATTAATTAATTAATTAATTCATTCATTCATTCATATTTTTCTGCTGAAGGGCAGGTACTTCACTGCAAATCCAGCATTGTCCAATTTTTCCCTCTTTTCCGTCTTCTTCTTAGTCTCCGCGCCCGATCCATATATCTTAATGTTGTCTATCGTCTGATATCTGCATAAAATGTATTGAATACTTCTACACTATTTTATATGGTGACGATATGATAATAATTCAGGAAAATGAAAACGAACTCCAACTACTACTGGAAGATTATGACTTAGAGAGAAAATTAAAACACTGGCATTCTGCGGAAAGTACCGTAAAAATAGCAAAGAAAAAAAAAAGAGTAGAACAAGTTTCCCGTTTTAATTATGTTAGGTGCGACGTATCGCATTTGATGATAATAATAATGATGATAATAATGATAATAATGATAATAATGATGATAATAATAATGATAATAAAGATAATAATATTGATAATAAAGATAATTATATTGATAATAATTATGATAATGATAATAATAATGATAATGGTAATAATAATGATAATAATAATAATAATGATAATAAATATAATATTGATAATAAAGATAATAACATTGATAATAATAATAATAATAATAATAATGATAACAATAATGATAATAATGATGATAATAATAATGATACTAAAGATAATAATATTGATAATAAAGATAATTATATTGATAATAATAATGATAATGATAATAATAATGATAATGGTAATAATAATGATAATAATAATAATTATGATGATAATAAAGATAATATTGATAATAAAGATAATAACATTGATAATAATAATAATAATGATAATGATAACAATAATGATAATGATAACAATAATGATAATAATAATGATAATAATAGTAATGATAATAATAATGATAATGATAATTTATTTATTTATTTATTATTTATTTATTATTAATATTTGTGTGCTGAACAACAGCCAGAGGCCAATTATAGTTCAGCATAACACACAAACAGAAGATACAAAGGTGCAAAAACAAATAAATAATATCTTAAATAAACAAAAACATACATAAATAAAATTGAGAACAAGAACAGTAAATACTAATAATAAAAACGAAACTATACCTTAAAAGGATATAAATTGTACCCATGCAATTTGGCATATTTTATGCATCTACAGACTGGAGAAAGTGATTTTGAATTTCTATTATAATTTTTTTTTTTTTTAATCTTAAACCTTTTGTAGGAATACCGAAGGCTGATATTGTTTATGATAGACTCACAATCAATAATAATCAATAATAATGATAATAAGTTAATAATAATAATGATAGTAATAATAATAATAATAATAATAATAATAATAATAATAATAATAATGTTTTAGCCAAGTAACAGACCAAGTGATCCGCTACGGTATCATGCCATCTCCTAACTGGACGTCCAACAACTATTTCCTCTAGGACTAAGACTATATCGCAGGATATTCTTTTCTTTAATTGGTTATTTTACGACGCTATTTCAAATTCTGTAGTTATATAGCGTCTGAATGAAATGAAGGTGATAATGCCGGCCAAATGAATCCAGGATCCAGCACCGAAAGTTATACAGTATTTACACTTGATTCGTTGAGGGGAAAACTCCCGAAAAGATCTCAACCAGGAAACTTATCCCAACCAGGATTTGAACCCGGGCCCGCTCGTTTCACTGTCATGCAGGCTAATTGTTACTCCACACAAAATGTATATGAAAAGTGGAGAAAAGAAAGAAGAGAAAGCTGGACAAATAGTAGAAAGAAGAGTAAAAAGGAAAAATACAGAAAAGAATGTTACAGAGTTGGTGGCAGCTGTTACGTATAGAGAAAAATCGTTTTACACATACATATGCAATAGTGTGCAATTTTCCATTCTTTACACACACCTCTAGGAACTAACCTGAGTCTTGTTACGCAATGAAATGTTTTATACATTGTCTTGTATAAGGCGGACACACGTCATGGTTCCTTAAAACAAACTGTAGGAATATTTGTCATGGCGACCAGTGAAGCTTGAGAAGGAACCGCATTCTGGAGAAAGTACTGAAGAACAATGAAGCTGAAACCGCGCCAATCTAGATTTCTTTAATTATAACCGTGGAAATTTGTCACATTGAGGAGAATAGAATTCAGTCAAGATGACAAAAAAAAAAAAAGTATTGTGGTCGGTGACAAACCTCACTCCGATGAACTGCAACAATAAACAATTGTTATGATTGCGTAATGTATCGGTCATCGAAGATATTATTCAGATGAGCGAAAAGAAATTCTGAATTATGTCAGCACAGTATTAGCTGGAGTTTACTGAAAGACGAACTGTAAATCGTGCCACTGCAAAATAATTACTTAGTTCTATGTATGCATGCATGTATGTATGCATTTAATGTAATGTATCGAGATTTTAATGACGTTTATGCTCGACCATGCCGAAATGTAGTAATTATACACCTGGTAGCAGTCCTTTAATGCACGTCATTAAAGTACACCTATTCATTAAAGTTCAGGTTTTCGATTATTCTCGGATATGCAATCGAAAGACAACGAGGGAAAAGATTAGATTAGATTAGATTAGATTAGATTAGATTAGATTAGATTTATTTATTTAACCTGGTAGAGATAAGGCCGTCAGGCCTTCTCTGCCCCTCTACCAGGGGATTACAACTATAACATGAACAATAAGATTACAATTAATATTAAATTTACAATTACAATTACAATAAAAATTAAAGTACGACAAGAATACCTGATTAATGAAAGCTAGACATTTTATCATAGAAGTTAAGAACAAAGAATATTTTTGTATTTACTAAATTACAAATTAAACCTACAATAACAAAATTCTATAGTGATGAAATTACCGGATATTGAGATATTTTGTGGTAGATTAAAAGAACTATTTACAAGAAACCATGTCTGAACGAGTCTCAATTACTGACCAAGTGCCTAGTAAGTTTACGTTTGAATTCAATTTTATTTCGACAGTCCCTGATGCTAGCAGGTAGCGAGTTCCAGAGTCTTGGCAGGGCTATTGTGAAAGAGGATGAGTATGAAGAGGTGCGATGGGATGGTATTGTTAGTATTGTTTCATGGCGAGAGCGTGTGTTCAGATTGTGGTGGGAAGAAAGGTAAGTGAAGCGAGACGACAGGTACGAAGGAATAGAAGTGTTCAAGATTTCGAAGAGAAAGAGAAGTGAATGTAAATTTCTTTTCTTATCTAGTTTAAGCCAACCTATTGCTTCCAGGGATGGGGTAATATGATCATATTTACGAATATTGCTTACAAAACGTACGCACAAATTATGAGCACGTTGAAGTTTCATTTTGTTGTCGCTGGAAAGGTCAGTCAGTAAAATGTCAGCATAGTCAAAATAGGGAAATACAAGGGTCTGCACAAGGGACTTTTTTAAGCAAGAGGGAAGATGAACATTTATCCTTTTTAGCACATGAATAATAGAATATACTTTTCTGCAGGTTTCTGTGATTTGCATGTCCCAGTTGAGAAAAGTCACGGAGGCTGGAAATCCAATACTGTCGCAGAAGGTTATATTCTTTTACTATAATAATTAGCGTTAATTGTAAATAATATTCAAATAAATTCAATTTGTCATCTCGTTTTTCAATTCTAAATCAATTTCCAGGTTATATCAAAATTAGTTCATGTTATTCTGTAGATTATATCAAGGTCAATGACATTATTGTTCCTCGGAAAAAATCAATACTTTCGCGTCTGCGCACATCTCACAATTTACGAGCTTGCACAAGGTCACTTCTGCTCTTCAGTGTGATGCGAATAAAATGAATACTTCTGAATAATTTCAAGTTAGAAATATGGTCGAGCATAAAAAGTCGTATGAAACTTGCCTATAATGGTAAATAAGACGCTCGTATGAAAATTATGAAACGAGCGCAAGCGAGTTTCATAAACAAACATACTCGCGTCTTAATTACTATCATTATAGGCTCGTTGCATAATGTACTATTATACCATTAGTTTCAAGTATTTAAGTTCTTCTGTCCATCCACTGATATCCTTGTAAGCAAGTCAATTTTACTCGTTCTTTGCAGCTTTTATTAACGGAAATTTTAAGAAATTTTGAAAATAGGTCACCAGTTAATGCCACATTTTGTAATCAAAAATAACTGCTACAAAACTTTACCAGATTTAATTATGTTATTTCATGCATCCATGCTACACACACAACATGTTCTTCAAGTCTTCAATTTAATGTATGCTTAGGGGAGAGTCGGGTAGTATAGGACATCGGGTAATATCGGACAGTGAGTTTCTTTCATCAACCACACAATGATAGTACCTGATTGACATGGTTACGTTTCTGTGATGTCACATAAAGAACGTAGCCATGTCATTCAGGTACTACCATATGGTGGTAGATGAAAGAAACGCACTGTCCGATACTACCCGATGTCCGATACTACCCGACTGTCCCCTATAGTATTTTTAACATTTTGGACTCTATATGATTATTATTAATTACTACAACCATTTTTGCACACTTTTAAGTGTTTATTAGTCCAATATTTTCGTACAGTCATTTTATGTAATCTTTATATATAGGGGAGACTGTTGTACCTTTAAACATTTTTCACATTTTATTATTTTTAATTTTGGGAAATTACATTTTTTAAATTAAGAAATGCTTTAAATACTTATTGAAGATTCTTTCACAGCTTCCTGTATGTATTTTCCTGCTCTACACATCTGTTCAGGCTGGAAAAAATAAAATATAATATGTTCAAAGGTACAAAAGGTTCATGTACCTTAGAACATACCCTCTTGTAAGTTGAAACACATGGAATATAGGTGGGAATACAGTTGTAAGAACTGACAATCAAATGTAAAATGTATTTGCCATCATAAACCAGAGCAGGCTTCTCTGATTTAGATTTTATTTCCTGGAGGAGCAATAACGTCTTCAACAGCTTTCTTCAAGACATCCGGATCAATTGGGGGCCTCTTAACTCCAAACTTACTTCGTGACATGATCTTAAAATAAAAGAAAGACAAACACCGATAGTATCGTGCACCTTGGAAGATGTTCCATGGTACAAGATGTTCTGTGTTCAAAGGTACAAGAGGGTGCGCGTTTAAACAAATATGGCTACCAAAACTAGAGATTCGAATAAATCATGGAAATTAAAATATGTTGTTACTCACCAGATGACAGGGAACACACCGTACACGATTGATAGTAACAAATACAATCTGGTTTTGTGTTAGAAAACATATATCAATGAACGAAATGTTTACTTTTGGTACTAAAAAAGATTGTTTTTTCACAGAACTCATACTTCGCAATAAATCAAACCGAAACTACGACCAGAGCTACTTAGCGGCTTTCTCTACAATCCACTTCAGTTTGAGTCCTGTAGGTAGCAGCAAAAATTAAAAAAACAAAAAATGTTCAAAAGTACACTATGCTAAAGGTACAACAGTCTCCCCTACAATTACTATGCAATTTATCAAATCTTATTGTTTTGCAATATTATTTTTGTCTTTATGCTCACAGTATCACGATCGTATGTCTTTTGACCTGATGATGCCATTAAGTTAGCGAAAGCGCTTGTCATGTTTTTCAATTGTATAAATGGCCTAATATAATTTATTTGTATTATTCCTTAGGTGAAATAAGACAGTTTTTTTTTTCCTCGCTGTTATTTATACTCGCTTTAACATCTTTGGTCATATTGCGAGTTAATCTTTGGTTGAAATCCGAAGGCCTGTGTACTATTGTCGAGACTGGTTCTATTGTTGTGAACTAGATGGCGTCTGTAGATGTACGGTATTACTGATTTGTTATGAAATATGATTTCGGTGATGAATGAGGCCGGTGATTTTCAGGGATGTTGTGGCCCGAATTTCCTGGCATTTGCCTTACGGTTGAGGAAAAACCCTGAAAAACCTCAACCAGGAAATTCAACCCGACCAGGAATCGAACCCGGGCCCTCTGCGTAAGAGACCAGCATGCTGACCCCTACACCACAGAGAGTTATTTAAAGTATTTCTATACTTAGGGGAGAGTCGGGTAGTATCGGACATCGGGTAATATCGGACAGTGAGTTTCTTTCATCTACCACACGATGATAGTACCTGATTGACATGATTACGTATCTGTGATGTCGCATAGAGAAACGTAACCATGTCATTCAGGTTCTACCATATGGTGGTAGGTGAAAGAAACGCACTGTCCGATACTACCCGATGTCCGATACTACCCAACTCTCCCCTATTTTATTTTATGGTTTTAGTTGTAAGCTCTTTGTCACAGAGGGCGTGTAAGTGATTTTAAAGTTAGTAGGTCTACATATTATATTACCGGTTGCTTTGTATGGTTATGAAACTTGGACTCTCACTTCGAGAGAGGAACAGAGATTAAGGGTGTTTGACAATAAGGTTCTTAGGAAAATATTTGGGGCTAAGCGGGATGAAGTTACAGAAGAATGGAGAAAGTTACACAACACAGAACTGCACGCATTGTATTCTTCACCTAACATAATTAGGAACATTAAATCCAGACGTTTGAGATGGGCAGGACATGTAGCACGTATGGGCGAATTCAGAAATGCATATAGAGTGTTAGTTGGGAGACCAGAGGGAAAAAGACCTTTGGGGAGGCCGAGACGTATGTGGGAGGATAATATTAAAATGGATTTGAGGGAGGTGGGATGTGATAATAGAGAATGGATTAATCTTGCACAGGATAGGGACCGATGGCGGGCTTATGTGAGGGCGGCAATGAACCTGCAGGTTCCTTTAAAGCCGTTTGTAAGTAGCCTATGTAAGACCTACATATTATGTTGTATGAATGTTCGAAAGACAAACTTCACTCACTTGTTTCTAATCAGACTGTTGCTACTTTTTCTTCGTTCGTATAGGTTTTCTACCCGCAGTAAATTATCGACCCAAGCTGTCTTGTATATAATTATAACTTTTTCAACGTTTTCTTATATTTTATGCTTGATATTCTTACTGAATTATTTATTTACGTGTTAGTGGTAGATTCTTGTATTTTTTTCTTTTCAATATACGAAATATAAAGAGAGATGAGTGTGATTTTTCCAGAACTCTATTTCGAAAAATACGGCCTCTGATTGAGATTCTGGCTGATATGTAGGCCTACATCTATTATCAGGCAGTACATCCACTTGACGATATGTGTCAGAGGAAGAACAATTGTTTGTATGCATCTGAAGTCTGACTAGTGTAATATGTAGCTAGTCGGCGATGTATGCAATGGAGGGGGAAAGGACCTGGCCACTCTACTCTATTATATTCTAGCTCAGTTGCCTCATAAGTGATGCATTATTGATGTCACTTATGAGGTTCAAATCTGTCTTCGGACAGTTGACTAAACAACAACAACGAAAATACACGCTTCAATCAACTCTGAAATTGAAAAAGTGGTTTTCGACATACCCCTTATCTCCACATCAGGCCGTCTGTTCTTTTCTTCGTATATAGAAATTTCTAAATAATTGATTAAATGGCGATCTTACTCGTGTTAATTATGTAAGCATGTGTGGCTTACAGCTGTTTCGGTGCTACTTGACACCATCCTCAGAGCCTACTAGATCTCGGCGCTATATCAACTTCGCTGCCTGTTGTGTGGGTGCGTTCGTGTGATGAAGAGTTGTGTCAAATAGCGTGTGTTCTGAAATTGATCTGTGTGTTGATAATTTGATTAGGGTGTGTTTTAGTGTGTCTGTATATTTCATATTGTTCTAGTGTGTTGAGTTTTTGGTTTTTGGGTTGTTTGTTTATAGGATTTTCATGTCTGTATTTATGTTATTGTATATGAGGTTGGCATTAGTTATGTGATTCGACATGGATTAGCAATTTCTACTAAATTATTGGAAGTAGTAGTTATTTCATATTGGACACCTACGAGTAAATTCAACCGGAATTAAAACACATTAAATATATTAAATTTTACTACAAGAGACTTGGAGTGGCACGTTGATAGAAGACCAAGATCTGTTGATTAAGGTACAGTACATTTGCGAAAGAAGTAGACCCGTTTGCGAAACTGTGAAAATTATCTTCTGGGTATAAAAACTTTCAAGGATGTTCATAGGAGTATTATTAACTCTTGTAAAACACATTCTAAGGTCGGTGATTGTATGTGTGTGGCTGTGTATTAATCGACGCGTGACATTCAGTTGTGTTTACTTAGTTATATGTTCGCCGGAGGACAGACTTCGAATGAACCCGATGCATTGTCGTTCCTGTACAGATATGGAAATAAAATTTGGAATTCCCTTATTGCATAAGTTTCGCTTACAACACATTGCGCATGTGCAGTAAACAAGAGCCCCTTTATACATGCTACTTGTGGACAGTCGTGCGAAATTGTTGCCTACATACAGGTGAACTCCCATCAACACTCGCTCCAAATTTTAATTTCACGGCCAGTCAATATGAACTTAAATCAGAGTAACTGAAAAAATACGAAATGTGGATAATTTTAAAATTTAATTTAATTTTTAATGGATGAAACCCGGGCCGTCTGGATGGAAGGCAGCGCGCTGGCACTGTAGACACAGATACAGCTTCTATTTGTCTTACAAAGGCCAATATACTCCCCAACATTACACTTCTACTAATCATACTAATTTTAACCAATAAAACGGTACGAAACGACGTATTTCAACCAATCATGGCTGCTTATCCTACAATTTTTATCACCTAGCATTTGTTTTTATCACCTCCCTAGCATTTTTTATCACCTCCCTAGTATTTTTTTTGTTTTTACCACCTCCATAGTATTTGTTTGTTTGGCAACATTATACTTTCAATAATTGTACCTTTTAAAATAATTCATGTTTATTTCATCATCCTTAATTAAAACTTTTCTATCATTTATCTTGTTTATATTATTTAGGTTATGTTATATCTTCTGCTGTATGAGATTATGGATAGTCACGTATCAGAGATTGTTTAATACATATTGATAATTGAAGTGGAATGAAACTGTTTTAATAAAAATGAAACTGAATCAACAAAGCCATCTTGACTAGTAATCGGCCATAAAGTTCATTGAAGATTGTATAGTTGGCACAACTGGTAACAAGAGAACAGCTTATAACACACCATTGCAATGGCAATTACATTAATATTCTCATTATATAAATATATTTCAGATTTATATATATATATATATATATATATATATATATATATATATATATATTTTTTTTTTCTCCCTTTAACATAGTTCTAGTAAGCTTATATTAAATTAATTTTCATCATTTTACTAGCTATCTCAAATCTCAAATTAATTATTATAATTGATTGAATTAAATTAGCACATAAATTAAGTTACTACTTTACCTTACAGGTTTATCTAAATTTAAATAAATATGTAGTCTACTAGTCGTTAAAACTGAAGAATATTGCTGGAGAATCTTTTAAGTATAGTGTAAATATTCGTAATTTAAATATGTATTTTATTGATTAAAGCTGGTTGAGTGGAAGAGAAGGCGTTATGGCCTTAACTCTGCCCGCGAAAATAAAACATTATTATTACTATTATTATTATTATTATTATTATTATTATTATTATTATTATTATTATTATTATTATTGCTGCCATCTAGCGGAATATTTGTAATGATGAGATAGTACAATAGTATATTTTTAAGATAGTTTAGTATATGAGTAAGTCAATTAGGGTGCTATTCATAGACATTTCGCAGCAAGCGCTACGAGCGTACTAAACTAGCCCCGGCTATCCACTGGTTACTAGTACAGAATTCAAATCATATCCTATCGCTAACACTGGTTTATGAATACGAAAAACGCTGATCATCCACCGAAAGCCCGCGCTAAAAATGTCTGTGAATACGGCCCTTTATATTTTATTCTTATTAGAGTACTTTATTTCTTCTAATCTTTATATAGTTTCCTCTAATCGTGTAATAGTCAATTAAATCCCACTCGAGTTTTGATTTTCTCTAGATAAATGTCGATTCTCTAGTAAAATTTATCAGTAAAAAGTATCATTAGAAAATGTGAGGCATTTTCGTGGCCCTGACTTTAAAAAAAATTAAATGTGTTGTAGATTGAAGGGTGTGATAAAATCTTCACTTGCTTATAGCTTACTTTCTCACAGAGACTAGACACACGGCACTTTTCTTAAGAGTTCGACCCTGAAGTCTGTCCGGCTCTTACATAATAAATGTTAAACATTTGGTGGCATATCAGGTGCAAGCGGATGCACTATCACTATGGTTACAGTGGTAGGCGTGTACTTCTTGAATGTTACGTGCAACAATATCTATTATAGCGTGTATAAACACTCTTTCTCAATTTATAGTGGAACTAATTGTTAATTGCACACAGCTGTTAAAGTAGCGTTAATGTGCAATTATGCAAGCATTAACTAATAATTGCAAGCGTGTCGTAGATGCATTTTTCTGCTATATATGGAAGAAGGCAACAGGAAGAAAGCGACACTTCGATATCGTCACTCCTCGTGAAGCTGATAAACACTGTTTAGCACGTAACGTATGGGTTAGCGGTCATTATGTCTAAAGGTTTAATTTCTAATACAATAATGTCCATCTCTTAGATCCAATGGCATAAAGTCTAAGAAAATGAGTCTAATACCAAAATGTCTAATGTGAAATAAAATTCAATACAACACTAAGTCTAACTTAGTCATGTCCAATACCTTTATGTCTAACTTCTAGTGTTGTCTAAAGTTATGAAAGACACAAAATGTGCAACAGATTTCAACTCTTAGAATGTTTCGATAGACAAAATTATATAAATAATTGATTAAATGGCGATCTTAATCGTGTTAATCATGTAAGCATGTGCGGCTTACAGCTGTTTCGGTGCTACTTGACACCATCCTCAGAGCCTACTAGATCTCGGCGCTATCTCAACTTCGCTGTCTGTTATGTGGGTGCGTTCGTGTGATGAAGAGTTGTGTCAAATAGTGTGTGTGTTCTGAAATTGATCTATGTGTTGAGAATTTGATTGGGGTGTGTTTTAGTGTGTCTGTATATTTCATACATAATTACATAATTAACACGAGTAAGATCGCCATTTATTCAATTATTTATATACAAGTGCTAAAAGTAGTATACGAAATATTCAACATGGAAAATTATATATTTATATACAGTATCTATACTAATAATAAATCTGCAGCCGAAATTTTTCCGGTAATTTTTAATTTTCCAAAAATACTTGCTCCTAATATATATAATTAACCACCCTGAAACAGAAAATCGCTTTTTTGAAATTTTTGTTTGTATGTCTGCCTGTCTGTCTAGATGTTTGTTATCTTTGCGATAATGGCTGAACGGATTTCGATGAAAATTAGAATATAAATTAAGTTCGTTGTAACTTAGATTTTAGGCTATATGGCATTCAAAATACGTTATTTAAAAGGGGGGTTATAAGGGGACCTGAATTAAATAATTCGAAATATCTCGCTTATTATTGATTTTTGTGAAAAATATTACACAACAAAAGTTTCTTTAAAAATCATTTCGGATAAGTTTTATCCTTCGAAAAATTTTGATAGGACTGATATTTAATGAGATAAATGAGTTTTAAAATTAAAATAACTGCCATCTAAGGCGGTGTAATGAAATAAAAACAAATGACTCCGTCTATAAGGGGCCTTGGACAACAACAATCGAAAGCTATGAAAGATAGCCTACAGAGAATGTTTCTGTGTTTGTATGAAGTAATATCGGAAGCTAAATTAACCGATTTGTATAATTAATTATTATTTCACCATTGTAAAGTGTAGTTTCTCTAGATGGACATAATGCTATAATGTTATTACAGTAACTTCTGAGTGAATTGAGGACAGGTAAGATTAAAATAGCTTCTTATGCACAGAAAACTTGATAGGCTATTCTGTATATTCGTTTCCTGTATTTCTTAAAATAATGTTTATGTAAGTTACATCCGTTATCAACACACTTTTTATATAATATAATATAATATAATATAATATAATATAATATAATATAATATAATATAATATAATTTAAGTTATTTAAGTTATTTGAAGGGTTCAGAACCATAGTGGGCCAAGCGCCATTTACTGAATACGTAGAAAACAAGGGTTAAAATTAAGTTATTACCATAATTCAATGGAAACATATAGCAAGTAAAATAAAGTATACACATTAAATCTAAATGATGTCAATGTTCATTAAACTATGGTTGCATGTAATAAAAATTAAGAAACATGTTAAAGGAATTGTCATTGCACCAAATGAGTGTCTCTGGACCAAAATGATCGCATTTTAATTATTTGGATGCAATTTAAATTAAGTAACATATTAAACGATTTATCCTTCTATCAAACACGAATGTTCCCTGGATCAAATGTCCTATTTTAATTATGTAATTACTTTATATTTATTTCTAACGGGTGCAGCGGAGCGCACGGGTACGACTAGTACATAATATATTGAAAGGTAGTTGAACCCTTTTAATTTTCCTCTAATGGTTCAGTTTGCAATTTGAGCCTAAAGCATAAGGTTCTTAGGAGGAGTGATCATGTTGTGGGATTATTGAATAGACAATGTTTCCAATTAGGCAGTGTGCGATAATACTAAGTGGTTTTGTCGGCTCAGAGTGTGATAATACTGATAGATTAATAGTATTTAAGAGTTGCAATGTTATTTATCCCCTACTTTTCAGTTGACCTTACTGTACAATAAAGTGTATGGATATTGTTACTACAGCATTAGACTATACTTCAGTATACATTGTCTGTGATTAGACGTAATTCAAAAGTAGATATTTGGCATGAGATCTTTTCCCATTAGACGATTTTAGACATTGTTTCCAATTTGACATACAGAGAGAGAGCTACAGATAGTCAGGCAACGAGAAAACTCCCCCTCACCTGGTATCGAAGCCGAGAACTCCTAGCCGGTAGCCATTTACTCTTCCAACTGAACTACTTGATCGTCTAGTAAAATACAGATAGAGATGGATGGATGGATGGATGGATAGACGAATACTAAAACATAAGAAAATAATTAATAAAATAACTGTCCGAAGATAAGTGATACCAAAAGAAAAAGTAACTTGTATTCATTTCAAACTTACTAGCAATAAAATAAAATAAACAAAAAAAAATATACAAATAAGAACAAATAAATACAGCCGGTACTGATATAAAATACGCACAATAGCGTAAAAGAGAAAAATAGCTATATCCATATCTCCTAAGAAATCTGTGGAAGGACAAGAAACAAAAAAAATCATAATAATCATAACGAAAAACGGACTCTCTTACTATAATTATTAATACACAAATTCAACATAGTTGCTTTGATGGCGGATAGAATCTTCACTTTCTCTGCTGAAATCAATACCATGTCGCTTACGTTTGTAGACTGGTGTGAAGCCTTGAAGTCATAACGAAATATTGTCGTATTATTATTATTATTATTATTATTATTATTATTATTATTTACTTACTTACTTACAAATAGGTTTTAAGGAACCCGAAGGTTCATTGCCGCCCTCACATAAACCATTATTACTATTATTATTATTATTATTATTATTATTATTATTATTATTATTATTATTATCATCATGATCATCATCATTATCATCATCATCATCATCATTATCTTCCCAGCGCTAGCAACAGCATAATTTGCAATATTTTCTGGTTTTGTGTGTACAGAAAGAATGGATGAAAGTCCTGTATGTAGGAAATTTGCGACGATCCTGTATGCATATAACTTAAACAGAACCTCTTTGAACGGTTTCTCGCTCTGAGAGCTACCACAGAGCTCAGTGAGATAGACTCCTGATGGTCAATAGATAACAGGGCATCCTCGAATACCAGCAAGAGGCTGGATGACCATCTGTCGGATGTTAGCGAGTCTCGCCTCAAGGCGTCCGTAGTCTAACACCGGAAACCTTCCCCTTATGTCAGCGGGTGATTTCAGTGAGAGGTACATATTGTTTGACAACTTAAAACAATATTATTTAATGTATTATTGTCAACTCGTTGAAATGTTCGCACTTTCTGTTGATTTTTCACACTCTCTTATCTATTACTGCAGGGAAAGTTTGCCTTTGAGGTGTTAAAATTCGCATTTAATGCTTATTGGCTTTTCAAGCGATGTGCTTTGTCGAAAGATGTAAACAAACATAAACCGTGTGACATGTCGAGTGAAAGCAATTATTTATCTAAGGAGACATTTCACTACGATGTCTTATTTTATTGGAGGCTGAAGAAAGATAGTGGAAATTTATTTCTCAATTATACAATAGGTCGGGGAGGTCCTACGCATGGGCAGGTGAGGCTTCCGTGCTTTCGTAATATCGGCACTAGAACGAGGCGAATAGTCAGTTCCAGATAGCGCTGATTGTAAAACCCTCAAAGAAGAATGTGGATATTCATTTATTTAATGGCTAAGTGGACCTGTAACCATTATAAAAGTTGTAGATGTCGGTACTTCTACCAGGAATATGTACTGTACCATGTATTTTTGCAGTATGTGTGATGTTGTTGGTTCATTGTCAAAACACATGCTCGTGGGCCAAGGTACTAGGAACAGTCACACTCAAGAACAATACATTTTCAGGAGGAAGAGTTCTAAGCGTGGCTTTGAATTTACCACCATCATCGTCGTCGTCATTATCATCATCATCATCATCATCATCATCGTAGTTGTGGAACGGCCGACATATACACCTACACCACGTCTGACATACGTACTGGAAAACACACACACACACACACACACACACACACACACACATATATATATATATATACAGGGTGTTTAAAAAATACGGGGCATAATTTCAGGTATGTATTTCCCACATGTAGACAATTAAAATAGTTCATTACAACATGTGTCCGGAAATGCTTTATTTCCGAGTTATGGCCTTCACAACATTGAAATTCACCGGAACGTTTTTCTTTCCGCAGGTCGTTGCCGTCAAAGGAGACATTAAGAGAGCACTCTCACAGTTCATTCCGAGGCGAAGGTTACATTCAGTGTTATGTAGGCGTTAGACTGTGCGACATGTATTCAAATCAAGAGCTGGCAGAGATACACTTCATGTACGGTAAGGCGGAAGGCAATGCTGCGCTGGCTCGTCGTTTGTACCAGGAGAGGTACCCACAGCGACAATGTCCAGATCGGAAGACATTTGCACGTCTCCATTACCGTCTGTGCGAGTATGGAAAATTTAACTCTCCGGTTTGGGAAGGGGACGACCAAGATCTACAACTCCAGAAGTACAGGAGGAGATTCTGGAGTTTGGGATCGTGTTCGCAGGTCAATGAGACATCGATGTGAGGTCTGTATTCAAGCAGGAGGTGGACATTTTGAACATCATCTGTAATGACAACGACCTGCGGAAAGAAAAACGTTCCGGTGAATTTCAATGTTGTGAAGGCCATAACTCGGAAATGAAGCATTTCCGGACACATGTTGTAATGAACTACTTTGATTGCCTACATGTGGGAAATACATACCTGAAATTATGCCCCGTATTTTTGAAACACCCTGTATATATATTGGTCTGACCCAATATTTTGGGTTTGCCCTGCGACACAGAATAGCTCTCAATAAAATTTAAAACGAAAAATTATATAAACAGGTTTGAGACAAAAGTGATTAAGACATAAGAAAAAAAAATAGAACTAAGTATAATTAAAATTGAATGTACCCCATAAACATGCTGACGAAATATCGCTACAGACAATCTTATTATGGTGGTGACGATGGCATCTTGAAGATCTCTCGTCAACTTTTATTTTTCCCTCCACTTTACAAAGGCTTTCGGGATGGTGCCTCTCGCTCCGAAGAAGAGACCGGTAACTGTGATTTTTTCTATGTTGTATTTCGCCGATAGGTACTGAATCGTGGGCTCGTAGATTTTCTTTTTCTCTTCGTTCACTTCAGATGGTTGAGTGGCTGAGATTTCAAATCTGATTGTAGGATCAATTATTTCGGCTGTCTGTTTATTTCTATTTATGGCTATGATATCGATCCTACGATTGCTCCCACCATCAGCAATACAATGAACTTCCTCGTGAACGTCTAGATTTTTGGATCGAAGTGCATCTGCGATCATAGAACGTATGATGTTGTGACGTTTTATTCTGAGTACTTCTTCCTGTGGGCAACTCCCAAGCACATGTGGTAAAGTTTCATACTCACTGCAGTGCCTACAGTGGGTTGTGCCTGTAGAGCGACCAGGGAGAGAATGTACTGGTGCCACCATCGCAATCATTTTTAGCATTTCTCTCCACTCAGAACTTGATAATCCGTCATGCTTGATGATCCACGGGTTGGCTGCAGGTACTTCTTCAAACAATACAACTCCTTTTCCCTTCTGGGGGTATGCACACCAGCTTTTAAATTCACGGTGTCGAAGATGTTGCCTTAATTGCTTCACGGATCCTGTAGCCTCATCTCTGCTCACTTGCAATTCCGACAAGCAACGGGTTCTTATAGTTTCGTAGTCTCGTACAGCATTAACGTGCTGGTCATTTAGGTTTTCTAGCTTGGTATTGATGTTGAGTTGCTGCAGATAGGCTTCCCATGTAGCGCGCATTACTGACAATCCTTTGTATTTGTTACTTGTACAGGGACATCATTTTATTTTTACTAACATTTTTAATATTAACCTGTCTATACCTCTAGAGAACCGGAAACACTGCTTGCTCCCCCCTCCAAGACTGGAGTTCGATGATACTGGCGTAAAACACAAATCACTCTACTAGGTATAGGATGGAAGAAAAGTAGTTCATCCATTTACGTAAACTAGGAAATATCGCGATTTTGAGTTTGATAATTTCCATTAGGTTTTTCTTTAATCAAAGTACAGTACTGTATTAAGAATAAGTGTTTTTACTCACGAAGTGAGTTATCCATGCGAACGTATTCATTATGCAGTGTATATTATACTGTCTACAGCACATTAGCGTACAATATAGAGAAAGAAGTTAAATTGAAAAATAATCATAATATGAATATTTAAACACAATTTTGAAAATGGTGGCCGTTCATTTCGATACAGGCTTCAGTTCTTTTGTGCATATTATCGCACTATAGACTATTGCATCTAATTCCAATTGCCAGTTTCGTCCTTCGTACTAGTGACTCATGTTGAAATAATTCTGTACCTACTCTACGTACTGTGAATTCAATCTTCACTTCTGCCCGACCCGAAAATATAAAATTACTCAGACATGCTATCTACTGTCCGTCCAAGTGGTTATGCCGCAGGATTGTAGAAAGGGAGGAAATCACGTGACAGTTAATTACTTAACGAGGCCCTTTTATTTAAGTTAAATTAAACAGCTGTATAATATTACGTAAATGTCCAATTCCTAAGAGAAATTAATGTTTTCAGAAAAGAGCTAAGACAGCCCAGCTTTTACAGAGGGGCGAGCAGAAGCAGGTGGGGGAAATCGGGATGCGACGTAGGCAAACGGACAGTACCTGTGCGAAAATATGATTCAATATTGAAAGCTCTTTCGTCACTGGAAAACGCGAACATATTTCTGGAACTTACTATACTCAGTAACTCAGTACTGCTTACTATCTGCGGTCTTGGTTCTGTGTGGAGTTGGAACTTCCTTGGTAGAAGGGGTGGGAGTGAAGTACATTCAAAAACTCAGGTACAATAAAAATTGAAGTAAAAATAAAATGATGTCCCTGTATATATCATGCTATTAGGAGTGTCACCTGACAATTGTAATATTTCCTTTACTGCGCTTTTAATCATAATGTCAGCTTTAATGAGGAATTTTTTGGGGATCAGATCCACAGACGCAGTTTGAAATGGATATGTTAAAGTTGGGCCGATGAACTGGTTTAAGACGACTAATTTTTGTTGTGGCTGAAACAAATGACGATATTAGTTTATTGAGGTGCGTCTTTAGTTTTTCCAATACTTGGTTTTCATTAGATGTTAGTGTTTGTTTAAATGTAGCGCCTAGATATTTAATTTCTTCGCCTACACCGATGCTATTAATATGACCCACAACAGTTGATAATGATGGCGCTTGATTTTTCTGTATTGATATTCAAACCTATTTCTTGCAATAGTAGTATTACATTCGTACCAAGAATAGAAGCAGCTTCTTTGTCTTTCCCAACAATTACAATATGATCGGCAAAGCAGAGTAATGTAAGGGGATCAGTGTCTGAGGATAACTGGAAACCGTAGTTTTTAGAGACATTCCTTCCTGTCAATTCATTAAGTAAGTGGCTTATGCCCCAATTGAATAGAAGAGGTGAAATAGGGTCGCCCTGCATTACACCACAGTTTAAATTCATTTTTCTTGTGTAACTATTGCTTGTTCGTATTTGCGTGGTGTTGCCAGTACAACATTGATAAGGAAATTAATATTAATATTTCGATGATGCCATCACGAAAATCAAGAAATTTGTTATAGAATAGCTTCAAATAATCCCAACAATGCATTGAAACTGTCACAGGTTAACTAAACAGTAAAGCAGGAAAAGTTAATTACCAGAATTGCATAAAAATACTTTTTCCAAAGCCTCCTTAGTACGTAGCACAGTCTAGTATACATACGGTCTTACTAATAAAAACTCTATATACAGACGTTTAACTGTCTTAAACAATGAGCAGCTCGTTTATAAGTCGTGTGTAAATTCCTTACTAATAATCAATACATACGTCGTGTATAACAGTATAACTGTTACACAGCTACGTCATAGTTTCGTCATTACTTCGTTACGAAAGGTAATAGAATATCTGAGGTTCTCTACTGCATCCGGTAGAGCGCTCTAGTGTTGCGTGTTAAATATCGATAGTACAACTGGCTCTAATCGATTACCACACTATATTTTGGTCAAAGAGTACAAGCTACAGCAATAGTATTCTAATAAACCTATGATCTTTGGTTTGTTCTTCTGTGGTTACAAGGTAAACATCATCATAAAATGACAGTCGATACGAACAGCTGTTAAAGGGGCGGCCATTTTTTCGCTATATACAACGCTTAAACAAGGGGTTTCGTGTATATAACTACAGCAAAGCAATTCCCATTGTATAGTTACAGCCTGTTTATACATCCATCGCTTATTCACGGTTTATTAGTAACGTTTTCTGTCTCAACTCTGCATAAGTCTCGTATAAAAACTATACACGGTTTATTAGTAAGACTGATAGTCACGAAGCTCAATATGTAGGAAATATGCATCCATAGACAGTTGCTAACCACGAGGATCGCTACTATCGCTCCATTACAGACAATGCGAAATAGTACCGGCACAGTCTATTGTTCCTAGTACCCTCAACAACTCAAGCTTCGTGACTGTATATACTAGACTGTAACTGTATCATGTTACAAAATATCTGTAGATGCAGTAACTAATGTTTGTCATTATGACAGTTATCTTTAAATAACTTGAAAACGATTAGAGATATCTCAAAACAGATTGCACCATTGTTTTTTCAAGAAAATTTCCCATGACTTTGAGTACCTACATGACCCCCTTTCCATTTAAAAATTCTAAGTTGCATCCATAATGGCTGCTTTTGAGATAGCTGAGAGCTAGAATCGAATGTGTCACTGGTAGAGCCTTTGGTCTTACAAATACTGGTAACATCTGTAATAATCGAAAATCAAGCATATGGAAGATATATGATTCCAGACTTTTGATTCACTCTGTATTTACAGGCTCATTATTTTTAATTGATACTTAAATAATTTTCGATAAATATGCCTTGATTAAAATGAGCGCAGATATCCTGCGACTTAGAGAAACATCTTAGCATCGAAACACAAGGTGGTGTACCCTCTAGACATCACGAAGGCACATGCGCTCATGCTATTGTGTTCTTGGCATTAGAATGAGGTATTGTCGGACCATCGGATCTGTGCCCTTCAGCGCTGTCGTCGTTCTTGGAAAAGTTATCGCCTGTACTCACTCACTCCATTCCACCCGCTTTCCTCCCACCACGTTAAACAGCAGGCCACGAACCTTTCTGAATAGGGATGTTGCCGAACTTCCGTCAAACGGTATCATAAATAACTTGTCCTCAATGCTACAATATCATTTCTTTCAAACAAAATACATCTTGTATTTCTACATTTTTGTCGATGGTTGGCGAGTTGGTATAGCGCTGGCCTTCTATGCCCAAGATTACGGGTTCGATCCCGGGTCAGGTCGATGGCATTTAAGGGTGCTTAAATGCGACAGGCTCATGTCAGTAGATTTACTGGCATGTAAAAGAACTCCTGCGGGACAAAATGCCGGCACATCCGGCGACGCTGATATAACCTCTGCAATTACGAGCGTCGTTAAATAAAACACAACAACAACAACAAATAAACCTAAATCCCATATCTCGAATCACTTTCCATAGCGTTTTTCTCCAACTTTCGAAATTATTGCTTCTCTCGCAACCTTCAGTAATTTCTTCAATGTTGGAACTTCTTTCTGCACGGTATAAAATTCTTGTATCTTTCTTCTTAAAATACATCAGTTCATATCATTTACAAGAATTACAAGTTCCCTTGGTCTGCTTTTTCCTTGGCGATTCTAGCTTTTCATCTCCTGCACAGACTCCCTCTCTCCTGATTTTCTTTATTAGGAGCTCTGACTTGCCTATATAAATTACGTAAAATGTTGTATTATCAGTTTTAGTTAAGTAAGTAATTTCAATACGTAATCAATTTAAATAAAATAAGCCTCACCTGTGATAGGAGCTGCTCTTTTCGTTGCCAGATTTATAGGAAACAGATATTGATCTGTTTATTTCTCTTCATCGCAAAATGCTATTACGTACTTGCTTAATAATATTTATTTCGCCACTCCGTGCTACAGTGTTCATGTTGAGTTGACAACACTGGACTGCAAGTGCAAATAAACTGTCCCGCAAGAAGGCTCAAAATTGTGAGTAGTGGGGGAGAGAAAGAGAGAGGGGTAGAAAAGAGAGATAGGAATGCAGAGAGAGAAATGAATTACCGAGGCTGAGAAGGAATTAGGGTTCAGTTCGCGTAACTTACAGGGGCACAGATCCGAGGTCCGACAATTTTAATAACGTCAACACTATGCTCCGACCGCATTTTTACTCTCCGGAAAGACCCGGCACTCAATTTTACACGAGTTTGAGTGGACACTCGAGTCTTTCTGGAAGTCAGGCAACGAGAAAATTCCCCCTACCGGCATCGAAGTCGAGAACTCCTAGCCAGTAGCCGGTCGATTACTGTGATATTCTGCTTACTGACCTAAGCGTTACTTCGGCGCAGAGACTACAACGTGTTCATAATATGTGCGTCCGTTTCGTCTGCAATATTCGCCGGGCTGATCACGTAACACCATCCCTCGAAATGTTGTCCTGGCTCCGTAAGATCGTAGGAAAATCCACTGTCTTTCCCTTCTCTTTCACATATGTATTTCTCCACTCCTGTCTATCTTGCGTCTCGTTTTCAAAATTTATCCACCCATCATAACCTAGACACACGATCACAACACTCCTCAATATTATCCATTCCCTCCCACCGAACATCCTCATATTCATCTTCTTTCACTGTGGCTGTTCCTCGACTTTGGAATTCCCTACCGAGTAATGTCAGGGACTGTCAGACATCTAACCAATTTAAGAATAGACTAACGAGATATTTTTCTAACAATTCTTGTTAACAATAATAGCTGTTTCAAGTTTCTCAATGTTTAATTGTTATATATATATCACATATAAATATCTAAATTATCTCATTATTATTATTATTATTATTGTTATTACTATTATTATTATTATTATTATTATTATTATTATTATTATTAATATTATAACTATTTCTTACCAATGTTTATTATTGTCACACTAACATTAGTTATCCAATTTTCATTATTTACTTTCATGTTGTTTTATGATCTAGATATTAATGTAATAACTATGTAAGCAATTGTATTCAATTAGAATTAGAGTCTGGCTGGGCGCAAGAGAAGGCCTACTGGCCTTAGCTCTGCCAGATTAAATAAATAAATTATTATTATGATTATTATTATTATTATTATTATTATTATTTACTCTACCAACTGAGCTACTTGATCGTCTAGTATTCAAATATGCCATGTCAAAATTATAGTTGAAAAAATGTCGCTTCTTAATCTTGGTGACATAACGTCCTTGTCCTTCGGTCCTTAAGCTTATCTTAGCCGCCACCACACCTCTTCACCGTACACAGTTTGAAGTAGAAGTAAACAAACAAGTCATAGAGAAGGCTCTGAAAACTACTAGAGTTTTCTTTTCTTGATTTAGAGCTACTTTCGCAGAATAACTTTCTTGGCCAACTTCTGTGAAGTGTTTGGTTTCTTCTATTAAAAGAGTACATTGTGTAGAAGTGAAAACAAATTACGTTTCATGTAGACACTGCCCATTATACTGAACGAACGATAGTCACGAAGTTGGCACATACTTTCTCATTGTATGTTTTACGAGTTTCGCAATAATCAAGTTTCTCTAACATCTTGTGATTGTTATGTCTGTTTATAATTATTTCGTTCAATAGTCCCGTCGCTCTAATTTCCGGCAGCCAATCGCGTTGCAGGTCGGCTACATTTAAACGTGTGCGTCTTGTGATTCGCTGAGGAAGACGTTATTCATTTCTTAAGGCTCGATAAATACTTAATATAATCGCCCGCCATTTTGGCTCTTTCGTTGGCATTCCCAGAAAGCACACGAAGACATTATTTGCCCCTCAATTATTTGCTGAATTACAGTGCGTTTGATTTATTATAATAGGAGCTACGACATGATAATGTTTAACGGTGTGGCAAATAGATTCCTCGTATGGTAGCTCGGCAACGAAAGAACAAAAATGGCGAACGATACTACCTACCTAGACTTTATAGAGCCTTGACTTCCTAAGACGTAAGCAGAGAGGAGGAGTCACGTCGGGAATAACAGCGTCGCGACTATAATTTAAATTGCATTCATAAAGTGGAATAATTTTCAATGCAACCGAAAGAAGTTAAACTTTTGTTTTCTGGGCTATAAACAAGAAGGCATTTTTAATCTCATTTTATTTTTGAACTACAGTATATCTACGGTTTAACTAGATGTATGTTGGACAATAACTTCATTTAGGTCAAAATTACATAAATTCTTACTTAACAGATTAATTGCTGATTAATAATTGTTACTTATAATGAAACTAACATCTGTCCATTCTTATTATCATCATTAATTTCTCTAAATAGATTTACAAAACCTCTAATGGCAATTACATTAATATTCTCAATATAAAAATATATTTTAGATTTATATATATATATTTTTTCTCCCTGTAACATAGTTCTAGTAAGCTTATATTAAATTAATTTTCATAGTTTTACTAGCTATCCCAAATATTAAATTAATTATAATTGATTGAATTAAATTAGCTCATAAATTAAGTTACTACTTTACCTTATAGGTTTATCTAAATTTAAATAAATATGTAGTCTACTAGTCGTTAAAATTGAAGATATTGCTGGAGAACTTTTTAAGTGTAATTTGTAATTAAAATATGTATTGTATTGATTAAGGCTGGTTGAGTGGAAGAGAAGGCATTATGGCCTTAACTCTGCCAGCGAAAATAAAGCATTATTATTATTATTATTATTATTATTATTATTATTATTATTATTATTATTATTATTATTATTATTATGTTGTTGTTGCCATTACAGAGATTTACATAAAACACATTTTTGTTTATTGTAATAATTTATAATACTGTTGTTTTTATATTTACGAAAGTTGGTATATAAAAGTAATACAAATGTAAAAAAAAAGAATATTGCTTTATAATGATATTATGCCATTTATGTAGATATTTATACAAAGAGTTTCAAATAAACGGCTCTCGAAAAAGCTAAAAGTTACAATTTATAAAACAGTTATACTACCGGTTGTTCTGTGTGGTTTTGAAACTTGGACTTTCACTTTTACGGCACTCATTCATTAATTAATTAATTCATTCATTCATTCATTCATAGTGTTCTGCCCCAGGTTACTGCCTTCACTGCAAACCCAGCATTCTCCAATCTTTCCTATTTTCTGTCTTCCTATTAATCTCCTCATATGATCCATATATCTTAATGTCCTCTATCATCTGATATCTTCTTCTGCCCCGAACTCTTCTCTCGTTCACCATTCCTTCAAGTGCATCCTTCAGTAGCCAGTTTCTTCTCAGCCAGTGACCAAACCAATTCTTTTTTCTCTTCCTCAACAGTCTCTGCATCATTCTTTCTTCATTCACTCTTTCTGGCACAGCTTCATTTCTTATTCTTTCTGTCCACTTCACATGCTTCATTCTTCTCCATATCCACATTTCAGTCCACACCTGTGGAGTAACGGTCAGCGCGTCTGGCCGCGAAACCAGGTGGCCCGGGTTCGATTCCCGGTCGGGGCAAGTTACCTGGTCGAGGTTTTTTCCGGGGTTTTTCTTCAACCCAATATGGGTAACTTTCGGTGCTGGACCCCGGACTCATTTCACCGGCATTATCACCCTCGTCACATTCAGACGCTAAATAACCTTAGATGTTGATAAAGCGTCGTAAGATAACCTACTAAAATAAAATAAATCCACATTTCAATTGCTTCTAGTCGCCTCTCTTCACTTCGTCGTAATGTCCATGTTTCTGCCCCCATACAATGCCACACTCCACACAAAGTGCTTCACTAGTCTCTTCCTCAGTTCTTTCTCCAGAGGTCCGCAGAAGATGCTCCTATTTCTATTAAAAGCTTCCTTTGCCATTGCTATCCTCCTTTTGACTTCTTGGTAGCTGCTCATGTTACTGCTTATAGTACACCCCAAGTATTTGAAGCTGTCCACTTGCTCTACTGCCTCATTTAGTATTCGCAAGTTTACCTTCTTTACTTTTCTTTCTGTGACCATGGTCCTCGTCTTGTTGGCATTTATCGCTCCATACCGCTCACAACTGTCATTTAGCTCCAGTAGCATATCCCTTAGTATTATTTCCTCTTCTGCTAACAACGCCGCATCATCAGTAAATCTTATACACTTTATTCTTCTTCCTACTACTATCACTCCTCTCATGGTATTCATACATTGTTTTACAGCTAGAATATGAAACAAGTCAAAAAACTTAATACTATTATAAAGTCTTAATTTATAGTCACAGTCTAGGTGAAATATATACAGACGAGATTTACAATATAGTCTACTAGTACAACACAAAGTTTTAGTATCAATTTCATGAAGCGTTATTGAATGTCATGAATTCACCTACAGAATAGAAGGCGTGAGAAATTAGGTACTTCTTTAATTTGGCCCTAAATAACCTTGTTTTGAGTTTCATTTTTTATGTCGATAGGGAGGCTATTAAAAATTTTACTGCCATATAACGCACTCCTTTTTGATGGCACGATAGACTTGCCGATGGAGTATGAAAGTCTTTTTTTTTTTGACGTGTATTTATGCTGTGAACTGTTGAATTAGTTACAAAGTTTTCACGATTACATACGAGGAAGATTATTAATGAAAAGATATATTGACAAGCCATTGGCATTATTTGTATTTTTTTTAAATAGTCCTACACGATTCCCTAGATTTGGCACCTACTATTATTCTAATTACTCTTTTTTGTAATAGGAATATACTGTTACTATCTGTGGAATTTCCCCAGAATATTATTCCAAAACTCATTACCGAGTGGAAGTATGCGATATAGGTTATAAAATTAAATCTTTTGAGAACATACTATTTAGATATTTAGAACTGAAATCGAAATAGAAGAATTGAAATAAACATTAAACAACCTAGAATAAAGAGAATCACCAGAGATAGATGAAAGTGGTACCTTAATGGAATAGTTGATGTAGAAATAGAAATACAAGTCACAGATCGAGACCACTGCTCAAACTTTAGAACTGAAGTCATTGCAAGCCTTAAAAATGTTACCACCAGACAATAATAAAGAAATTTGGGTATCAACACACAACAAAAATTCAATGTAATATCTGTAGGCCTATACACACTTCATCCCCCTATTATTTATTCGCTCGTTTTCATACTCTCTCTCGCTATCATAATATTAATACTCGATCACAACGCGATAACACGACAGAAATTCCACTTCACACATCATCTCTGTATTCCTTATCTTTCACTGTTGCTACCTCTCGTCACTGGAACTCTCTGCTGCCTGAAGTTAAGGGCTGCCGAACATTGAAATCTTTCAAATCCAAATTAGAAATTATCTTATGACGAGTTGCCAAACTAACTTACTATTATGACAAGTGTTGTATTGCATGTTTCCACGTATTCACATTTTTTTATGTTCTAATGATATTTAACTTATTTTATATTTTTGTTTTCATATTTTCCGATAATGTTATATCTATAATATGATGAGTTGAGCTATATATAATCACAATTTTCCTTACTGTGTGTTCTTAAAAATATTGTATTCATTGTATGCTTTGTACTGCACTATTTTATTACCATTATTATTATTATTACTATTCTTATTTTTTATCATTATTATTATTATTATTATTATTATTATTATTATTATTATTATTATTATTATTATTATTATCAATAATTGTTTTATTTTCTTATAAAATTCTTTGTATGTCTCATTTATTTTGACCTGCTGTTCACATTTTATTATGCTTTTTCCTTTCTTTCTGTGTGTTATATATTATGTCTGATTTATACTTGTTGTTTACATTTTATTATTATTATCTTATTCAGTGTTGTGTGTAAAATTGTAGTGTACTTTGTAAATTTGTAGTGTTTTTTGTAACGCAGTTTTACTCCTGGTTGAGTGTTAGAGAAGGCTGTATGGCCTTAACTCTGCCAGGTTAAATAAATTATTATTATTGTTGTTATTATTATTATTACTATTATTATTATTATGAATAATTGTCTTATTTTTTATACTTTGTATGTCTCATTTATTTTGACCTGCTGTTCACATTTTATTATGCTTTTTCCTTTCTTTCTGTATGTTATATATTATGTCTGATTTCTACTTACTTGTTGTTTACATTTTATTATTATCTTATTCAGTTTTGTGTGTAAAATTGTAGTGTACTTTGTAAATTTGTAGTGTTTTTTGTAACGCAGTTTTACTCCTGGTTGAGTGTTAGAGAAGGCCGTATGGCCTTAACTCTGCCAGGTTAAATAAATTATTATTATTATTATTATTATTATTATTATTATTATTATTATTATTATTATGAATAATTGTCTTATTTTTTATACTTTGTATGTCTCATTTATTTTGACCTGCTGTCCACATTTTATTATGCTTTTTCCTTTCTTTCTGTATGTTATATATTATGTCTGATTTCTACTTACTTGTTGTTTACATTTTATTATTATCTTATTCAGTTTTGTGTGTAAAATTGTAGTGTACTTTGTAAATTTGTAGTGTTTTTGTAACGCAGTTTTACTCCTGGTTGAGTGTTAGAGAAGGCTGTATGGCCTTAACTCTGCCAGGTTAAATAAATTATTATTATTATTATTATTATTATTATTATTATTATTATTATTATTATTATAGCTATCAAAAAATGAGAGGCGGAACATCACTGAATATCGTTATGGGGATTATAGTAATTATTTAGAGAAATACAACGGCTGAAAAGTTTGTCTGCAGAATTGTTCAAAAACTGTGGAATGACCATTTATTTCGAAAGTAGAAAAAGTCAGCGTTTGTAATCAAAACTTAACCTAGCTGAACAGCTTGTCAGCTCCAATCAGATTCATTATTTTCTAATGATTTCCTATCACAGATCCATGAATTACCTTACTTTTTTTTTTTTTTTTATAAATGTGAGGGATAACCGGTTTCTGTTTCGTTGTTTCCCTGTCGAGTAGAAATAATTTGGGTGCTGATGTCAGCTAGATGCTAGGGGAATATCAACTTTCACTGTAATGATCATTATCTCGTTAAGTAACATAGTCATCTGGATATTTAGGAAGGAAAACTGTTTATTAAAGATGAAGTAAATACATACTTATACATAACTGCTGCATGCCGCAAAGACTCAACAGAAAGTCTGTAAGCTACCACAGCTTATAGAACAAAAGTTTGACTAACATATTATTGATTATTTTCTTTATAATGTGATTATACTCCGTTTTCTATTTTGAATGGTAGCTTCTGGCACTTAATATTTGAGGAGAAAAATTCGCTCCGGCGCCGGGGACCGAACCCGGGTTCTTGCTTCTACGTACCAAGTGCTCTGATCACTGAGCTATGCCGAATTCAATCCAAAGCAACGGATCGAACTCTTCTTCTACAGTGTTATTTCCCTTTTGTGGCCTGACTCCAAGTTGGGCATATACGTTCTTCAGATGTAGATATTCATTCAGCCAGAAAGATCACCAAAGCTCAACCCCATTTAAAATACATGGGAAGTTTTCAACGTAATGCTAATACATCTATATATATAATTTGAACTGGTGATGGAAATTACGGGAAAACGGCCGAACGGATTATAATAAATGACCCCTCATTTTTAAGCTTGGAACCCAAAGTTTCTCAGAAAAAAAGTAGTTTTCAGTGAAATGTCAATTTTTCAACATAATTTTCCTATTTTATAAAATCCATCTGTCGTCAGTAATTGCATTTCAGAATAAAACAAAACACACACTAGAGTAAACAATATTACACGAAGGCCATGATCTGCAAGAATGCTGAGATATTTAGAGCTCAAATTAAATTGATTATTAAAAAATTCAAGACTTGCTAAAAATAATTTACAGGTCTGATTCTGTGGTGTGTAATTTTCTGAATACAGCTGTTTATTGGAAATTAAAACTACAAAACTTGAGGTAATTTGATGACATTATTACCATTAGAAGTGAAATACTATTATAGTTTATGCCATGATGTGACTGTTTTTCATTAATTATACACACGAGTATTAATGCTATATTGATGATATGAAAGTGAAACGTTTTGGGGGTATGTAAGTAGATGTAGAGAATATCTTAAATTAGATTTTGATTTCTATATTTCACTGAGTAGCGGCTATATAATATATGTTACTGAAATCTTACATTATTAAAAATTAAATATTTTTATAGTTATTAATCAAGTGGGGTTGGGTCTTTTTCATATATTTAATGGCGGTGTGGTGTAGATATTTATACGCCTGGTTCTCTTCGGTATTGACTCGAGAGAGCGCAAGAATTAGAGTTCCTAAGGAAAGACCAAAAGGTATTACTTACTGATAAAATAAGAGGCCTACAAGATTTTGTAGTCTCCCGATCATTTCAGCAAGATCTCTTAGCAGGATAAAATGATTTTACTCACTACATTTCAAGGTACTTTACGAAACATGCAGCAGCTATACCAAGATGCTATGTCTATTGTTCGAAAACATAGCAAACCTGATATACAGGTCTATATTTTTTTTAACTTTCACCTACAATCCACAATGACCTGAAATAGCTACTGCTTTACTCCCACATGAAAAACCGACTGATCGTCCTGACATTGTTACTTGCGTTTTCGCTTTCAAACTAAAAAAACTGAAGGTGTATAAGTTCAAGAAAAACTATTTGGTATAAAAAAAACCATTCAGAGGTAGTATGTTTCATTATTATGGAAGCAAATAAATTTCAGAATGTCTGGTATTCTTCATCTATACTAATAATAAATCTGTAGCCGAAATTTTTCTGGTAATTTTCGATTTTCCAAAAATAATTGGTCCTAACATATATAATTAACCACCATGAAACCGAAAATCGCTTTTTTGAAATTTTTGTTTGTATGTCTGTCTGTCTGTCTGTCTGCCTGCCTGTATGTTTGTTACCTTTTCACGCGATAATGGCTGAACCGATTTCGATGAAAATTGGAATATAAATTAAGTTCGTTGTAACTTAGATTATAGGCTATATGGCATTCAAAATACGTTATTTAAAAGGGGGGTTATAAGGGGGTCTGATTTAAATAAATCGAAATATCTCGCTTATTATTGATTTTTGTGAAATATGTTACATAAGAAAGTTTCTTTAAAAATGATTTCTGATAAGTTTTATTCTCTGAAAAAGTTTGATAGGACTGATATTTAATGAGATAAATGAGTTTTAAAATTAAAATAACTGCCATCTAAGGCGGTATATTGAACTAAAAAACAAATGACTTCGTCTATAAGGGGCCTTGGACACAACAATCGAAAGCAATGAAACATAGCCTACAGACAATGTTTCTGTGTTTGTGTGAAGCTAAATTAACCGATTTCTATAAATAATTATTATTTCATCATTGGAAAGTGTAGTTTCTCTGGATGGACATAATGCTATCATGTTATTACAGTAACTTTTGAGTGAATTGAGGACAGGTAAGATTAAAATAGCTTCTTATGCACAGAAAACTTGATAGGTTATTCTGTATATTCATTTCCTGTATTTCTTATAATAATGTTTATGAACATATTCATTTTATCTCAGAGAATTAACGAACAACGAGAGTGTATTGATTTAGTATGCAGTAATAATACGTTAGCTTAGCAATCAATTATTTTATAATTCAAATTTTAACTATGCTCAATTGAATCGTGTTAAAATACATAAAATATATATGCAATAAATGCAATGCAAAAAAATTGGGTAATGAGCCAAGCAGATTATGTTGCGCTGTTGTAAAAGTTGTTCCTCCTGAGATTCAAGAGCTCCCACAACAAATTAAAAACTTTGTAATTCGAGTACATCCGTTATCAACACGCTTTTTCATAATATAATATAATATAAACATAATAATAAATCTGTAGCCAAAATTTTTCTGTTAATTTTCGCTTTTCCAAAAATAATTGGTACCGTAATAACAATTAAGAAACATGTTAAAGGAATTGTCATTGAACCAAATGAGTGGTCTCTGGATCAAAATGATCGCATTTTAATATTTTAAATACAATTTAAATTAAGTAACATATTAAACGATTTATCCTTCTATCAAACACGAATGTTCCCTGGATCAAATGTCCTATTTTAATTATATAATTATTTTATACTTATTTCTAACGGGTGCAGCGGAGCGCACGGGTACGGCTAGTTGAAAATAAATCTGAAAAATGTTTATTTGAACGCCTAATGAACTTAGTTTGCAGCATTTGCTGCACAAGCCACTAGTAGTAATAGATTGTGGAATCATAAACATGTAGACAGAGAATGTGTACATATATACAAGTGATTTTTAGACGATTATTTAACGACGCTGTATTTAGCGTCGGTGATATTGGCGGTATTTGGAGAGATGAGGCTCAGGATTAGCCGTGAATCACCTGACAGCCCTACAGTTTGGGAGAAACTCGCAAAAAACCAAACCTGATAATTAGCTCAAGCGGGAATCAAAACCCATGCCCTAGCGCAAACATACCTAAAGTCTTAGCTACGCTCTGGCCATGAAAATGTTGAATTAAAAAAAAAATGTAGTTATGTGACAATATGTGATTGCAGTGCCTGAAGATGTTAGATAAAGAAGGTCATATTTCTTACCACTCTGAATATAAAATTTAATTGATATAAAAGAAGTAGCGGTAATGGGTATTAATTTTAAGTTTGTTCCGGCTAATATGTACACTACAGTGTATCTTGTGGCGATAACCACCTGTCATGACATGTACGCTGCTTGTCTTCACCAACAAGAAGGATTAATTAAAGTGAGGCCATGGCCGATCATATTATAACTGTTTCCAGGGCCAGTCTTCGCGCAAGGTTCCAACCGATTGGGTGCGCCGAAAAGACATCAAATCACATTTCTGACATACATTTTTAGCGTCTCTCTTGTTTGTGCCATTGATAACATTTGAATATCAACATTCAGTTGTTGCATCAGTGTTGCCATATTTAACGATAAGTCGCTAAATCTAGAGAATTTTGAATCAGTCTTATTTATTTATTTACTTATGTATTTACTTATTTACTTACTTATTTACTTATTTATTTATTTACTTATTTATTTATTCGTTTATTTATTTACTTACTTATTTACTTATTTATTTATTTGTTTACTTACTTAAATATTTATTTATTTATGGACTCATTCATTCGTTCATTTATTCATTTATTTATTTATTTATTCGTTTATTTATTTACTTACTTATTTACTTATTTGTTTACTTACTTAAATATTTATTTATTTATTTATGGACTCATTCATTCGTTCATTTATTTACTTATTTATTTATTTATTTATTTATTTATTTATTTATTTATTCGTTTATTTATTTACTTACTTATTTACTTATTTATTTATTTGTTTACTTACTTAAATATTTATTTATTTATTTATTTATGGACTTATTCATTCGTTTATTTATTTATTTATTTATTTATTCGTTTATTTATTTACTTACTTATTTACTTATTTATTTATTTGTTTACTTACTTAAATATTTATTTATTTATGGACTCATTCATTCGTTTATTTATTTATTTATTTATTTATTCGTTTATTTATTTACTTACTTATTTACTTATTTGTTTACTTACTTAAATATTTATTTATTTATTTATTTATGGACTCATTCATTCGTTCATTTATTTATTTATTTATTTATTCGTTTATTTATTTACTTACTTATTTACTTATTTATTTATTTGTTTACTTACTTAAATATTTATTTATTTATTTATTTATTTATGGACTCATTCATTCGTTCATTTATTTATTTATTTATTCGTTTATTTATTTACTTACTTATTTACTTATTTATTTATTTGTTTACTTACTTAAATATTTATTTATGTATTTATTTATTTATGGATTCATTCATTCGTTCATTTATTTATTTATTTATTCGTTTATTTATTTACTTACTTATTTACTTATTTGTTTACTTACTTAAATATTTATTTATTTATTTATGGACTCTTTCATTCGTTCCTTTATTTATTTATTTATTTATTTATTTATTTATTTATTTATTTATTTATTTATTTATTTATGTAACTAGCTAGTGAGTACAAATTACATTTATAAAACACAAATGTTTCTAGCCACTACCGTAAGAGCCAAGCTCGTGTATGGTGTGGTCTTAGTCAATAATATAACATAAAATTTACAAGGACAGTTTACTAAATACAGTAAATAACTTAATTCAAACCAATAAATATAACACAAGAGCAAGAATAAAGAAGAAAAAGAAAAAGAGAGAAAAATACACATTTAATATAAATTGACAATCCGACAGAAGCCAGTGATATTCAATAAAAACATGAATATAGTCGACAGAAATAAAAGGTAAAAAAATACATTTGTTAATATTATATGTCGTGGATATTTTACAAATTTCTTTTTTAAAAGCTTCAATTTTAAAATATTTCAAATTTGGAAAATGGTTTGTAATTTTATTATAAATTATTGAGCCAAAACTAGCACCATGTTTAGGAGCTGCACTGGTATGACATTTAGGCTCAATTAATGGGAAAGTAGACTTTTGTCTTCGAGTACGATATTCATGTCGATTAAATTTATGTTTTATTTGATTTCTGTGGTAGTAAGTTAGTAAACTATATTTATAAATTTCTTCAATAAGCAATACATTAAAATCTGTATAAATTTGTTGGGTAATCCATATTTTTGGTCAGGCAAATTTTTATTAATCTTCTGTGTAATAAAATTAATGGATTAAGTACAGATGATGCTACTTCAACTCAATTTATTATACCATATGGTATTAATGATTGTACCGAAGCTAAAAATATTATTCTCAATGCCTCCTTAGTGATAAAATTTCGAAGTATTATGAATTTATAAATTGTCTTTCTTATACTTGTACACATGAATTCAATTTGTTTATCCCAATGTAAATGCTGATCTATAATAATTCCTAAATATTTAACTTGTGTGGAAGGTGTTAGATGTGGGCAATTACAATAATTATTTGTTAATTCATTACATGAAATATTGTGTATTACTAAGTGATAATTATTCATAGGTGGAGGTAAACTTTCGTTGTTAGTATATAAGGGGATAGGCTGGTCAATTTTGTAATTTCCACATTTTTACATTTAGAATTGTGAAACTTTCACAGCATGTACTTCATATTCACACAATACCCACAATATACTAATAAATTGTTATTAACATTTAATAATTGTTGCAAACAAAGAAAAATAAACATTATGAGGATATATTAATTTTTTTAATAACTCTGGAAGTATTCGAGATAAATTCATGAATCTTTTTTAAAGTGTAGCGCGTATCATAATCTACATTTGTGGATATTTTTATTTTCCTAGGACGCATTTTACTACTTCAAAATGCTGTCTAAATGAATTCTAATAAAAAAGTTGCACAATTATAAACAAATAATTGGTTATCATCCTGATGCCATTCAGATTACATGCATCATCCCCCCCAAATGCAGATAATATAATGATGAACATATGCTAAAAATTTCAGCTCTTTATCTCTAATAGTTTCAGAGTTATTCAATAGTGAAGTTCATAAATATAGGAAAACATGATTATTGAGAAAACTTCAGTCAAAGTTACGAGTGTTTTTTATACAGTAACTGATTCTTTTTTAAACTTACCGATCTTCTGTTGGCCTATGGTCTTCTAAAGTCCTCCAGCACTGTATGTGGTACCTTCCTTTTCTATTTTCTTTTGTTCAACCCTCAGTTTAGCTGATCTGACAATCTGTCTATACTTCTTATATTTTTCAGTGGTGCGAGTCATGTACAGGTTAGTTCTTCTTCCGTCTCTTCTCCTCGCTATATCTATGGTGTTTCTACCTGGTGACAGGCCACTTTCTTTCTGTAGTTGTACAACAGTACAGTATAATCCAGAATTACATTCTGCCACTGCCTTTCGAACAGCTAGTTCAATTCGGTGTCTATGAACAAATGTAGTCTTAGGACACTTTGACACAAATTATGTTGTGTATCGACTCGTTTGAATTTTGAGTTTTTCCTTCCACACATCTTTCAAGAAGAGATTCATGTGCTAGTCTACTATAGAGAGGAATAACTGCTTTTAGCACATTTTTATTGATTGGTGTATGTATACAGTCACCATGTTTTCCAGGGTCCTCACCCTTTGCAATCGCCCTATTGTAAAAACACCAACTTTGTTCACCTGTTGGACACTTTATATGCCGGGGTTCATCATCTGCAGAGGAGCAGTGGTATAATGTAGCATATATAGTACAAACCCTAGTAATGCCGCACTTCGATTATTGTGACGTTTTGTTAAGTGATCTAAGTTCTGAACTGTCAGTCAAGTTACAGCGAGCTCAGAATATGTGCGTCAGATACGTGTGCAACATCCGACGATATGATCACATATCACCTTCCTTCGCAAGTCTTTCGTGGCTCCGACTTAAAGAACGCAGAACTTTACACTCTTTGTCTTTACTCTTTCGAATTCTGCACACCTTAACACCAAATTACCTTTCTTCTCGTTTCTCTTATCTATACTCTAACCACGACGTAAATACCAGATCACTTATCTGTGGCACGCTAAGTATACCTCTTCATAGAACATCTCGTTATTCATCATCTTTTACAATATCCACCTCGCGTCAATGGAATTCCTTGTCACAAAGTATTAGGGGCTGCAAGACAATAAACACCTTTAAAAACAGCTTAAAAGATAACCTTATTAGCATTTCACTCCAATCATACTGATTTAAACTATCACTGACTACATTGTTACTTTTTTCTTTAGACATCATCCTGATTGTGCTGTATTTTCAAAATTGTCTCATAATAATCTCTTTCTATTATCTAATATTATTTGAAATATATTAACATTCTATGTATTTTAGTTTAATTCTGCTCCACAGTTTATTTGAGTGTTTAATTAATAGTTCATAGTATTTTGTTGTTTAATTCGTAAATAACTCTTGTATACATGTAACTCTCATCTAAATCAAATTGTTGAATTCTTTGTAAGTTCATGCATATGTATATACACTTTTTGCTGGTTGAGTGGAAGAGAAGGCCTTACGGCCTTAACTCTGCCAGCTAAAATAAATCATTATTATTATTATTATTACTATTATTATTATTATTATTATTATTATTATTATATATTATACTTCATAGCCTGCACATTGCCTAGATTTTGGACTATACTATTTCTATAGTAACGATGTAAGGTTTCTATAATTTTGGATTTCAGACTACCTTTAGTCACCCCACCAAGTGTTATACCCATCTTACTACTTTCTCCGACTAATTTCTTCAGTCCAGTACCTAATCTTTTGGCAACATGGTTCACAGTGCATACATTTATATAGCAGCTGATTTGACGGGTAAAAAGTCATTGCACACAGTTGAGTGTTACATCAAAATTTACATAAAGAATTAGGGTATACTGATAAAATATAAAAAATAATTGTATTTTTCATGAAAATTCATCAAAAATTGACCAGCCTATCCCCTGAAAGACAGGAGATTAGAGTCAAGCCAATTTTTCACTACTTTAATTCCATTGCTAGCATTTAAATAAGTCATGCATGGACCCTTAATTACCGTTTTCTACATAGCTGCATCAGCTGTAATTGACGTTGTCCCTACCTTTACTATCCTCCTTTCACCTCCATTGCACGTGTAAGGTCCCACAATAGTGCAGTCAATGGCCTCATCTGTATGCAGACAAGACATCTGTTCTTTTAGGATTTGAAAAAATTGTAATGATACTGGCTCTTGGTTCAAGTTACACAATTATTAATGTTTTATGTGATGTCGACCAAAACGCCTCATTGTCGAGCCGAGATCATGAAAGCATGGAGAATATCGATGGATAAGAAGTGATATCTCGTAGCTCCAAAAATAATCATTTAGTATAGCTAACTGTATCATTAACTACATTGATTTGATTTAATTTCTTCCTGTAACCACTACAGGTTGACATCGGCAAAGAGTACCATGATACAATAGAGTAAATGCCTTGAGGCTTAGTGATAAATTGTTGTTAGAGTGAAAAATAAACAATTTGAATTATATTGAAACACATGATGTTAAGCGAAGTAACGTCAAGGAGATGCGAATTAGTCATGGTCCATATTTATGATGCCTGAAAATAGCTATTGAGCCTTTGAGTGCTGCAATTGTTAGATCTCTTAAAATACTTTTATGCAGGCCAAACGATTTACAGAAGTCGACTAGGAACCGGGATATGGTCCCACGGGCTCCTATCATTAGTCCCGTAATAGCGATGGATTCCAGATAGTATTTTATTTGTCCTTATAAAAACTGATGGAAGGTTCATATATATTCCTTTTTTCCTCGTGTACTTCTTCTGGCTGGTGTTCGTGCGATTCGAATCTCACAGTAGGATCTATGATGTAATCTTCAAGAGAGGGAGGTTTAAATGCAATTATGTCAATTCTTCGATTACTGCCCTCACTGGATATGCCGTGTACTTCTTCATATACTGAATAACCTTTGTTCCTTAAGGCAGTTGCTATTATAGATCTTACTGTATGATGCCGAGTATTTCGTAGAAGTTCACCGAGTGGACAGGCCCCCAGGACATGGGCAAGGGTTTCAACCTCCTGTCGCAACGTCGACAGAGGTTACCGCCCGAAGACCTGCCAGGTACACTACGCACAGCTGACACGTTCGCATTCATCTTGATTGCTTCCCTCCACTCACTACAGGAAAGACCCTTGTGATTCCGGATCTACTTACTTACTTACTTACTTACAAATGGCTTTTGAGGAACCCGGAGGTTCATTGCCACCCTCACATAAGCCCGTCATCGAGCAAGATTAATCCAGTCTCTAGCATCAATTCAATTCAATTTAATTTATTTGGCCATTAGACATACAATTTTAGGCTTCGTAAGAACACGTTGAAAAACATATGAATACATTTTAAAACACACTAATAAAAGAAACAGTAAAATTTAAATAATATAATGAAAACTTGAAACAATTTGAAACTTTTAAATTAAAGAAAACTAACTAAATTGCAATTAAACTTATTTATTAAAATACAATTTCATACAAATTTGTGTTGAAAAACTCAGCAACAGAATAAAAAGGATTATTTAATAACCAATTGTAAAATCCAGTTTTGAAGCTATTGATTGGTAATTTATAATATTGACTTGGGAGCTTATTATATAATTTCATCCCTATAATTAAAAAGTTTGTGTTGCTCTTGTGTAATCTACAGTATGGGATATTAATTTGTTCACTATTTATAATTTCATGATCATGTATATTGGCCACTAATGAGTAATTGTCGATATTTTGTCGAGTGTAAAGTACTAGATCATATATATATATATATATATATATATATATATATATATATATATATATATATATATATATATATATATATATACAAATTTATGATTGTTAAAATCCATGATTGTCTGAAAAGTGGCCGACAATGTTCCAAATAGTTTGATTTACATAAAATTCTAATGGCTTTCTTTTGTAAAATCAAGACGCTTCCAATTTTGGTTCCATTTCCCCCAGACATTAGGGCATATCATATCCCATGTTCACAAAATTGGACAGTTAACTAATATTTTGTCCTCGAGTAGAAGATCTTATAAAGGAGAAATTTACATTAAAACTTTGTCTGTTTTGAGAAAAATTAATTTTTAAAACAGTTTTTTTTTATTTACCTGCAAACTTACAGATACAATATATCACTCCTTATCCATGAATATGACCGTCATGCATCTTTATCTATTTTCGTAGTCAACGCCAAATCAAATTTCACTTAGAGTGTCAAATTGGAAGTATCAAGTTGTAAAAAACAAAGATTCTTTTTATTTTATTTTATTATAATTCTTTGTATCTTCCTCCTGAACAAGAAAATGTACAGGGTGAACTGTAAGCCATGCCATTAATTTCCGGGGGTTATTCTTTGACATATTTCAAACAAAAAAGTTTAATACAATTTTGCTCGTTTTTGCTTCCGTTTCAAGACAAAAATGGTTTCATATGAAACATTTCATAGCGTGTTTCGGGAAAGCCATTGATTTAATTCCCAATATGCTCAGTCAATTTAAGAGAGCAGTGCATTATGTATGTATTTATTAACACTACAATTGGGTATACACCCGGTGGCAGTGATATATAATATGCTATAATTACAATTACATGAAATAAAATAAAATAAACGCAAATGCAATAAAATAAAATAAAGTAAACGTAAATCTATAAATAGCAGATGCAATAAACCTAGGACTATAATTAAAAACTATTCTATAATAACGCCTACGATAAGCAAAAGTAAATCTAACTTATAAATCCTTCTATTTCACCCAACTATTACCAATTTAAGTAATTACTAGGGAACGGAATTCGGAGTAGTAAAAGCTAGTATTGGCATCTACACAGTCATTTGTTTACAACCCTTTATACCAAGTCCTCCCCTCCATGACATACTCGCAGATCTCTGCACGTCAACAACAGGTGAACGGGACGGTTGTCGCATAAGAACTTCAACATGCAGGTTTGCAGTTCAGCGTAGTGAAGTGCAGGTACAATGCCGAAAGTGAAACCAACTAACAATACAAAATTGAAAGACTATATTTGTAAAAGCTAAGATCGAGCATCAAAATTCAGGAAACAATTCCCTAAATTATCGCTTCCCCCATGTACAGTTCTTAAGAGATGGGGGTTATGGTTAGAAGCTTGCAATAATTATTATTACGCACATCACCTCCAATCTGTGAAGAAAGTGGTCCAGTCTTTCGACTGCGATTCAAATATGCCAGGAACTGCTGAATGATAGAATAATAAAAAGAAATCATGGATATTAAGTCAAATTTTTTATATTTACCGGATGCCATTATTCGATTAGTACAGTCAGGAGTAGAACTAGTCAAGCAAATAAATATTATGAGGACTATTGTAAATAAACTGAGTGCAGTAGAAGGTGAAGTAGGAAAACGTGTTGGTGAAAAAATGAACAGAGTTTTGATTAAAAATGATAGGTACAGTATTCTCAGTCGGATTTCAGATGCACTAACAAACACGTGTCCCAATGACGTCATTCAACATTTGAATTTAATTGACGTATTTTGTTTCAAGTACTCCCCAATTGTCTCTGCAAATGTAGAGCGGAGTTTTTCCATGTTAAAAAATTTCTTTCCTTGCAAAAGAGCAAAGTTATGTTTAGAAAATTTGAAAATGATATTTACAATTTATTGTAACAAGGCAGCAGGAATCAACATTTAATGATACTCTATTAGACTATGTTGTAAATATTGTAGTATTATATATATATATATATATATATATTCATTCTAAATACTGTAGTGTACTTTGTGTATATATTATCATATTTCATGATATTGTAAATAAAGTTTTTAATTTAGCACGCTCCTGACAGAAAAACACACATATTCAGAGGCGAGTTCCATGCAGAAGACAATTATCAGCCATCAATATTTCCCCTGACACGCGAGGACGCAGAGATTGATATTTAATTATGTATATTTGTAATGTTGTTTATTGATGTCTTGTGCATTGCCAAGAAAAACGCATGTAGTTCAAAGTGAAATGCAGATTATGTATGTAGGCCAATATATGTCATTAAACTATTCCATATGTTTATTCTGAAATACGTTTACAGCACGTTGCGTGTAAGTTTGTATGAAGTGAACTGTACTCGTCCATGCTCTGTGACGCAGCTCGCTTGACAGTCCCTGATCTACGAATATCTATACTACGTTTCACCATTCTTTATAATACTCCAAATCCCGTTCCCTAGTAATTACATATCACCTTAATTTATTACATACCAACTTAATTACATATCATCTTAATTAATTACATATCACCTTAATTTATTTGCATATCAACTAAATTACATATCATCTTAATTAATTACATATCAGCTTATTTTATTTACATATCAACTAAATTACATATCATCTTAATGAATTACATATTAACTTAATTATTTTACATATCAACTTAATAATTACATATCAATTTAATTAATTATATATCAATTCAATTAAGTACATGATACAACGTAAATAATTACACTGCACCTCCAATTACATTTTCAGTCTAATCTTCTCAACCTTTCCTTAAATGTATTGATTTAAGAGAATCACCCTGAAAGATTGCCGCAGGTAAGCTGTTCTAGTCTACTATTGTGCGTTTAACAAAAGAAAATTTTGCCACGTCCGTTCTTTGTTTTCTACATTTAAACTTCCTAATATGATCAGTCCTTCCTAAGTATGATGGTGTTGCTAATCTAGCATTGATATCGGTCCATGCTTTGTGTCCCATTTGTGCCTTAAACAATGCGGTGAGTCTGGTTTTTCGTCGCCTTGATTTGAGAGGTTCCCACCCCAAGTCTTTTACTATCTCCTCACCATGGCCCTTCCCCATTTTGACATATTTTGCTGCCTTGCGTTGGACCTTTTCTATTGAATCTATGTGGTTTTGTCTGTACGGATCCCAATTATGAAATGAATTACTGAAAGAATTTTAGTTTTGTCCTTTAAATGTGCAGAAATTTGATCCGAACAAATGTAACTCTTCGTTCTTCAAAAGGAATTTTTACGAAGTTACATTTATAGTAGTTTATAGTTAGAAAAAGCGGACCAGATAATCAGGCAGAGCGGGGATCGAACCTCGTCCGAGCGAAGCTTCGGGTTAAGAGTACAACTTGCTGCCATAACTCATTACATCGGCGGCCGCTAACTGTCTGAAACCGAAGAGGAGTGAAAGCAACAGTACAATTTTCACGAAATATATGCTAATTCAAAGAATGTCCTCGTAACTTCAACTTCTCCTTAAACACGTTCACTGTCGCCATCTGCCGATAACGTCGGATACTACGTAGTAGTACGAAGAAAGACGATGACGTAATAAGAAAAGGAAATGGATTGTTTGTTTATTTTCCTGTTATACGGATTATACACAGTTTCAGCAAAATTATTATTATTATTATTATTATTATTATTTTTTTTTTTGTAAATAACGTTGTCAGCCTCCCTGATACTGAAAAGTAATTTTTGGTACGCCGTCTCTTGTTTTGTGTATATCCATCTTAAATGTTGGAAAGATTTCGTTCCTATTTAAAGTTTCACAATTGGTTTATCAGATAATATATACATATAAAATTATAGAATATTTAAATATCCTGTTAATTGAATTAAACAGCATTTATTGAAATTACAAATTACTTACACATATATTTAAAATGTATTGTTTTCACCCCGAAAAGGCTGAAAATTAGAATATATAAAACAGTAACGTTATATTACAAGTTGTTCTGTATGGTTGTGAAACTTGGACTCTCACTTTGAGAGAGGAACAGAGGTTAAGGGTGTTCGAGAATAAGGTGCTTAGGAAAATATTTGGGGCTAAGAGGGATGAAGTTACAGGAAAATGGAGAAAGTTACACAACGGAGAACTGCACGCATTGTATTCTTCACCTGACATAATTAGGAACATTAAATCCAGACGTTTGAGATGGGCGGAGCATGTAGCACGTATGGGTGAATCTAGAAATGCATATAGAATGTTAGTTGGAAGACCGGAGAGGAAAAGATCTTTGGGGAGGTCAAGGCATAGATGGGAAGATAATATTAAAATATATTTGAGGGAGGTGATGGTAAAGACTGGATTAATCTTGTTCAGGATAGGGGACCGATGGCAGGCTTACGTGACGGCGGCAATGAACCTCCGGGTTCTCTAGAAGCCATTTGTAAGTAAGTATTGCTTTCATCCAAAAGAGCAAATACTCGTGCTTGGGATAGTTCCACTTGTTTAATATAATATTAGAAGTCAAACTATGTAATTAAAATTTTAAGTAGAAATTTATTAAAAACATTAGTTGGAAAAAGGAAAAGAAAAAAATAAGCTATACGAAAGAAGATAAATAATGGATAGTTTCAATTTCAATAGACATTATATTTAATTCTCTTATTGAAAATGTAATTAATAAGGTTAATTAATTATGGATTTTTTTAAATAAACTGCTTCCTTGTGATGATTTTCAAGATCTTTCTTGGCTTCAGTCTTTGCATATTCATTACTAGCATCTTTAATTAATTTCTGAAAGTAATTACATTCCTTCACATAGGCTACGCCCAAATCGCACAAGAATTCTTTACGAAATAGAAGCATGAGGCGAATGACCCACATGCGTCAATTTTCTTCAGACTCTTATGTGGACAACCGACGTTATAACACTCCGTAAACGTGCCATGGATTGAGCAGAGGCAACTGCCTTTATTCCAGATTATGCAATCAAGTATGCTGGTCACAAAAATGTCATTAATTCAAAATCTAAAAAACTGGACATACGCTCTTTTGTTTCTCAGGTATGGAAGGTCGTAGTCCTTTGAAGTACTATCATAGTCTAGTATATACTGTACAGTCGCGAAGCTCAATACGTAGTAAATATGCAAACATTAGATAGTTGCTCACCACTAGGATCGCTAATATCGCCTCATTACAAGCAATGTAAAATAGCACCGTCACAGTCTATTGTTTCTAGCACCCTCAAAACTCAAGCTTCGTGACTGTATATAGTAGGCTGTGGTAATATTACGGTCTGCCAAATTTTCCTTCCGCCGTTTCATAGGACGTTCTAACGACCTTTTTCGGATCTCGCTGGTCGCCTGAAATCCACCACTGACGCACAGAGCCTTACGGCGTGTTTGTTTATAGGGCGGAGTAAGCAAAAAGGACATGGATGGGGGTTTCTCCGTCCCTTTAACTTATCTTCTCATGCCCAGGTCTGTTGTAATATTTTATTTTGAACTAGGTCCTCTCATTTAAAAGCCAAGATGAGAACTCTTGTGATATTTGAATATGATATGCAGCGAATATATTGATAAATATTGTAAATTTTATTAGTAACAACAATGTAATTTATTCGTCACAACAATAATTCCTTTCTACAATTCACCTTAAACGCTCTCGTCAACAATTGGATCTTCACTCAACACAGTATTCGTTATAGCACTCCACCGACGACAATGACAATTTACTTGGACTATTACGCACAACAATGAACTGTTAATCTTAACTAATATTTACAAAGCACTATTTACAAATCAGAACTACCAGTTCTCAGTTCACAGTTCTTCTATCTCAGTCACTCGAGTTCACAGTATCTCGAACCACAGACCTTCAGAGACAGTTCACTGTACTCGAACTCGGGTCCCTCCAACTGCGGTCCACTGCACTCGAACTCAGGCCCCTCCAACTGCGGTCCACTGCACTCGAACTCAGGCCTTCGGCTGCTGACGCAGTTGCGGACGCACACTCGAGTCGAACTCCGGTGCACAAGACTGACTTCCTTGCTCTGGCTTTCTCACTGACTGAATCACTGAAAACTGCTGTCGTTCCTTCGCGTCCGTAATTTATAACCACAGCGACGTAGCCTCGAAGGTTCCACGCGTCTCTAGAGATGGCACTCCAGAAAAAGCCAGAGCCCTCTCCTCTCTACCAGCACCAGATGCGCGCGCACTCTCTCTCCACTTCCTCGCCGCGTTGGCCCTTTCCCCTCTTCGCCGCGCGCCATCCCAAAGTGCTCCGCGCGATCTTCTCTCTTGCGGGACGCTGGTCGTGAGTTCGAATCTCACATCGCTGTCACAATATTTATATCTAGGAGGCGGATGTTGATGAAAAGTCATCTTATTTTTCACATTAGGATGATGCCTATTAATATAGAAATCCTTTCTATGTTAATATCAATGCAAAAAAAAAAATTATTGTATTACATTTTTTTACGTTTTTGAACTAATAGGTCATGTTTATACTTTTCTCGGAATTTTTGGTCTTTTTTTACTTTGAAGAACTTTTAGATCATTTGGAAAGCATTTTACTTTCTTATTTACCGATAGGTTTGTGAAATCATTTTCTAACCAACTAGGTCAGTAGTAATTACCTACTGAATAAGTGAATAACCGTGAAGTTTGAGTTTTATATGATGATATAATATATTGAGTTTTATAGTTTGGAACAGACAAAGTCCATCCCTCATTCCACTAAAGGCTCCACTTCACACAACAGTAGTAATATAAAATGCTTGACACCAGCTTAGTTTAAGTCAGGACTTTGACCGCTATTGTTCTTTTGTCGGTACGAGGGTGTCTTTAGAATTTATGTTTGGAAGGGGGAAAACTTTCACCATGTCCTACACAGGACGTTGTGTCCTCAACATGGTTCGGAAGGGATGTCTACTGTAGTAGACAGTATTTTTAACACAAAGATTGCAAGAATGCACGCTGCGCCCACAATTTGTTTCGTCTTTCACACTTCCTCATCTGGAAGACCTGGTAACAAAAGTGAAGCGCGGAAGGAGGAGACGGAGAATGAAGGCACTGATATGGACCACCTCTGATTGAAACACATTGCAAACCCTCATTAAAATCTATAGTTTTCCCTTAAAACCTGCATTTTGTTGCATGTTCTTTTCCTTTATCTTGGCCAAATTCCAGGAAATTGCCTCCTCTCTCCGAGATTTGCAGGACAGTCATTGAAACAAGATGACTAATTTTTTAAGTTGTGCGAGTACGGTGCATAATATTTAAATGTCATTTTCTTTTAAATTCATGTCATTTTTCCATTAGTTTAAGGGCATTTTAATGATCATTTTAAGTAGATTTTTCGGTCATCAACATTCGCCCCCTATTTATAACATAGAGGAATAGATTATATTTTAAATTAAAATATTTAATACTTACATTTGTTAGCACGACCATCACTCAATATCACGGCCCACTGTATTGTTAAGGAAAGAACGAAAATATTTAACATCTGAACATCAGGAGCGACAAGATACTAAACGAATGCGCATCAGGTTCGACAATATTTTTTCGACATGTTTTCAGTGTTGACAGTTGGTTGTGATTGATTAAAACTCGATATATTCTTACGATCCATTGGTTCATTGGTGTATGAGGGAAATAGACGTCAAAATAAGATAATTTAAATTAATTCAAAATTAAATTTATTAAAATGTTAACAGTGGTATATACAGATACAATACATTTCACAGTAAGTACAATGTGCTCCGAATGTTGCAATATGCAGTATAGACGAGAATGTGCAGACCTTCACAGATCGATGACTGCATCAAAATACATTCTAAGTTTCTTCATTCACCCATACACACAAATGATGCATTTATATAAATTCAATCTAGTGTATATTTACGTAGTTCTTTCAACTATGACATATAATTAAAAATAATAATATTACACGTTTATTGATGCAGTATATATTACATGATCATTGAGCTGGATGTTAGATGAGAATACGATTTTGTTCACAATGAGGAAATGTTTAATAAACACACAAAATCCTTTTTCACCACAAAATATGAGTACGAAACTATAATATAATTCATTAACAATGTTGATGTCCATTCACATTTACAGAATATTGCTGCGCAGGCATATTCAGTCAGCAATTTCTCTGTTTTGTTTCCTGCTTTGATCGTCAGATGTCTCTGGATTTAGTGATACGTCTAACATACGCATATGCAGTGTTGCCAGCGAATAGGGATTATAAAGAATGGACACTTCGCGTCGGTACCTTTGATGTAGCCGGACTGATTTCAATGACCTTCAAGCCAGCTAGAGCGTGAGATTCTGCTTTCTCCCTAAAGTTGGCGCTGTCATCACACCAGCTAGCAGTCGACACAGCGGAAATATAACACGTATAATTAATACATCTAGGTACATTATGTACTCAAATAAAATAAATTGGATCCATAAAATAATAAATCCGTCATTAACTGTAATGTCTAGACTCTAGAGTTCCTTTATAATGAGAGTTGAGACGTTGACCCCAACAACAATTAAAATATGTAATGATTTGATAGCAGTGAAAATGGAAAAACAAAACTCTTACGAGAAGTAAAACCATATACCTATATTATATTATATACAAATATTAAACGAATTTGATACATAATTTTATAATGTATTATACTATTTTATAATATAATTTATTATATCTGACATATAAAAAATTATTATTACTACTAGTTTGTCATTGAGAAATAAGGAAAAGTTGTTAACTTGAATTTATTTGAAGCAAAGCGTTACTGGATTATGCAATAAGGTAGGCGTTTTTTGGATCCTATGTCTCAACTCTATACTCAATTATTATCTTAGCGTATGCTCGATTACACTAACCTCTAGCGCTTGAAAGTGGAACTAAACGCCTGCGCACAGAGAAACAAAACAGGAAAATTTGCTCAGTGTCCATTCTATATAATCCCTATTCGCTGGTGTTGCCTCTCAAGGGAAATTGTCCAATGAGTAAGAAATCTTAGTGAAATTGGAAAAGTTGTTTCTTTTCTAGAACTATTAGCAAATTTGTGCCAGTCCACCTCAAATTCAGGTTCCAAAATAATAGTGGGCCTAGTTCCGAAATAACAATTTGACAAATGAAGTGTGAGCTGAAACTTTGGTACTAGTATGTCATCTGGGAGGAAATTATAGGAGACTTATAACATGATGTTGGGAATGAAGTATACAGTGGATTCCGTTTAATAGAACCACGCTGGGAACATGAATTTTGGTCCAATAAAACTGAGTATTAGGACTAAACTTAGAGGGACAAATACAGTAGCCTACACGTCAATTTAATATGTATCTAACTCCGGTTAAGGGGACCAACCGCATTATTGGACCAAAACGCATGGTCCCAACGTGGTCCTATTAAGCGGAATCCACTGTATATGCCAGGTATGCTCATTCTCTGACTCCCGATTACGTTCTGTAATCACAACCTTCCAATGTAGAGCGTGCTGTTCCTCGTTCGAAGCTCGACGGATGACTGCGGAAGACAGTTCAAGTACTTAGTAACGTACGAACAGTGCGGGACAATGACACAATCAAAACCTTCTGTAAGCAAACGATCATTCCGTACAGTGTGGGAGGAAGACTATTTTTGTTGGGAGTTCGGTGAAAACGTAAAGTGTTTACTATGTTGTAAGGTTATTATTATTATTATTATTATTATTATTATTATTATTATTATTATTGTTATTATTATCGATCGGTTTGGAAGTAAATCCCGAAAAGACAAAGTCTATGATTATGTCTCGTGACCAGAATATTGTACGAAATGGAAATATAAAAATTGGAGATTTATCCTTCGAAGAGGTGGAAAAATTCAAATATCTTGGAGCAACAGTAACAAATATAAATGATACTCGGGAGGAAATTAAACGCAGAATAAATATGGGAAATGCCTGTTATTATTCGGTTGAGAAGCTCTTATCATCCAGTCTGCTGTCCAAAAATCTGAAAGTTAGAATTTATAAAACAGTTATATTACCGGTTCTTCTGTATGGTTGTGAAACTTGGACTCTCACTCTGAGAGAGGAACATAGGTTCAGGGTGTTTGAGAATAAGGTGCTTAGGAAAATATTTGGAGCTAAGCGGGATGAAGTTACAGGAGAATGGAGAAAGTTACACAACACAACTGCACGCATTGTATTCTTCACCTGACAATTAGGAACATTAAATCCAGACGTTTGAGATGGGCAGGGCATGTAGCACGTATGGGCGAATCCAGAAATGCATATAGAGTGTTAGTTGGGAGACCGGAGGGAAAAATACCTTTAGGGAGGCCGAGACGTAGATGGGAGGATAATATTAAAATGGATTTGAGGGAGGTGAGGTATGATGATAGAGACTGGATTAATCTCGCACAGGATAGGGACCGCTGGCGGGCTTATGTGAGGGCGGCAATGAACCTTCGGGTTCCTTAAAAGTAATTTGTAAGTAAGTAAGTATTATTATATTGGGTTATTTTACGACGCTGTATCAACATCTAGGTTATTTTGCGTCTGACTGAAATGAAGGTGATAATGCCGGTGAAATGAGTCCGGGGTCCAGCACCGAAAGTTATCCATCATTTGCTCGTATTGAGTTGAGGGAAAACCCCGGAAAAAACCTCAACCAGGTAACTTGTCCCGACCGGGATTCGAACCCGGGCCACCTGGTTTCGCTGCCAGACGCGCTGACCGTCCACAGGTGTGGACTGTTGTAAGGTACTGTCAGGAATACTACTGAGCAACATAATTATTATTATTATTATTATTATTATTATTATTATTATTATTATTATTGTGGTGGTGGTGATTTTATTCCAGCAGAAATAGATATTTTGATAATATAATTTTTCAGGGGTGCAACGTTCACTACAGCTTCAAGAATCGAAAGCACTTAATGAAAGGCCAAACATTGTTTTGGAGCAAGTTAGCCTATGTAGTATGTTGGAAATTAGCTAAGGCACTAAAAACCTTCCACGGATGGTGAACTTGTAAAGAGATGCATGGTGCCTGAACAAAATATAGTTAATTACGTCTCTGTACTGCAACAGCTCAAATGTGAATTCACAGAACATAGATTTAGTGATTTTAGACGTATGGAGAGTGATATTAGTATTTTTGTTAATTCTTTCATAGTAAATTTAATACAATCCATGAGAATGCAGTTCCAGGAAGAGTTAATTGATTTACAGAGTAACGCAGAATTTAGAACTAAATGTGGAGAATATGACTTGACAAGCATAGAATTATTTAAAAAATGAACAAAATTAAATATTACAAGATGAGCTTATTCATTGCCACTATGTTAGCTACCTTCGCCTCGACATATATGTGCGAACAATTATTTTCGAGAATGAAGGTTGCTAAATTCAAACATAAGTACCGATTAACAGATGAGCATCTTTAGCGCATTGCAGTAAATTCGTTTTGGAAATAGATTCGCAGTTACTTGCAGAAAAGAAAGCAGATGTTGAATAGACTGCGATGTATTTTGGAATATGAAAATGACATTATGATAATATCAGAACTATATTAAATATAATAAATAATGTAATAACTGAATATTACAGTGTATACTTTTTCCTTTTTCAAATTCAGTTTATTATCCGTATTTGTAAGAGTGTAAGAACTCTGCTACGGGCGGTGCTGCAATGTAGTTGCGTAGCCCAGTCCGTACACAGTGTGTGTTATGCAGTGCAGCATTATCCGTGTAATCGGTGCTTTGAGCATACCTGGTATATGCGACTCGAGAGGAAAAATTGTCTCACAGTATTGGGGGTGATGTTTGAAATAGGAAATGTTGGTACTAGATATTATGTGAGATACAAAAAACAAGTTTCTACGATGAAAACATAAACATAACCGAAAGGATACTTGGTAACCATGGAAACATAACAACGACCTCATTTGATCATATTCTGTTGTATACTTCAGCGCTATACGATTGTGCATGTTTCCAAATTACGTAAGCATGAACATGAAAGTTTCATGTTAACGTCTAACCGTAATGTTAATGTCAGTGTTTATGTGAATCATTGATAACCTGACCGCAAACTTCTGTGTTCATTTTGCTTTTGTTTAATTTTTATTTTGAATGGGCCTTGACAGTGACTAGCTAGTGAGAATGAAATCCGACTAAGCACCTACTTTCTTTTGTTTAGGTTCTCCAGAGAGCAAAGCAATAAATCAGAGAATTATAAAATATTATAAAATTATGAACACTGTATGAAAAATTGACCACATTGTACGATATTCTCAAAGCAGAGATTTTTTATGGATGTAATTCGTTTCTACCTCATTCAAATACAAGACTAGCACACAAAGAATAAACTATCCGTTAAGAGCCGATATACTAAGTGCTATTGTTTCTATTACTCCTTAATTTTAATGAATAACGTCTGTAATATTCTCTGACAATTCATCGATTGCTTTGTATGCAAACCTTAGTTTCACATGATTTTGTGACTCGTTCCCATATATTTTAAGCGTACAGTTGTGTGCAAATTAATTGGGGCAAACATAAAATTAACTTCTTTATTGAATTTACATGATATGGACCTCATTATTATTCTTTCGAGTTCTTTAACATATTATGTTGGTATCTTTTTCTCTTCAGATCTCTCCTAAATTTCATCACATTTTCTTTTAGTGCTTACCTGGTTGTATAATCCGTTATTGTGAATCTTGCCTTTAACAATGCCCACATATTAAATTAGAGTTTTCTAGCCAACCGAGTGTCGTGCTTTCATTTCTGTTCGAAGATTTCTTTTCCTGGAAAATGTGGCAGTGCAAGATTTTGCTGAAAGATGTTTGCAATTGAAAATTCTTCTGCTAATGTTGGTAGCGCATTTCTTTTCTGATAAGACATCAATATATTTGTGAATTGTTAAACTTTCTTTCGATAGGGAACAATCTCTAAGTCCTATGACGACGAAATGCCAAGTAATTGACGACTCGTCATTCAAATCTTTAATTTGAACCATACATCATATTATTACCTTTGAATAAAATAATATAGACTAATATTGTCCATATTCTAAAGGAGCTGAAATCTCACGAGATGAGTTTCGTGGCAAAATGATTATCTTCTGTTTATTTGCATTCAGAAAATTAGATTCTTTTGGAGAAGTGTGACGAGGTACAAGATCTTGCTGAAATTGCGAAGAACTGCTTTCCAATGTTTGTAGACCTTGACTGATAAATCTCAACATGTTTATTTATTGCTATTAATGCTTCGGCAGAGAACAATATACCAGACACTCCGGCAGTAAATCCGTCAGATACTTCCATATACAGGATGTTTCCGAGGTGGTGTTACAAACTTTCAGGGATGATAGCGAAGGACTCATGTATAAATTTGAGATAAGGAACCCTGGTCCGGAAATGACCGAGTCGAAAGTTACAAGCAAAAATAGTTGTGTGGAAATGAAATAATTTTATTCCTCTGTATGCCTTATTTATGTGTATTTATCTGTACATCTTACACATACTGTATTCATCTGACGTTGTTTACGTTGTCTACTTACAGTATTCCATTCAGTGCGCTGTCTGAGGGGTGGGGACAGGAAACTACAATAAAGCAATGCAGATAGCGTAATGTGTAACGGACATGGTCGGTCCTGATATGCACGTCTGTAGACAGCAGTGTATATGAACAAGCTGCAGTGTCCAGTCGATCAGTCCTAGTGAAATGGAGGAGTACACGAGAGCGGAATAAGCAGACCTGATTTTCGAATACGGATGAGCCAATGGGAACAGTAGACAAGCTCACAGATTGTATCGGGTACAAGTACCCACGTAGGATACATCCGGACCATACTATCTTTCCATGACTGTTCCAAAGGTTAAGGGAAGGAGGGCACGTGGTGCCAAATTACAATTCCATTTCCACACAACTACTTTTGCTTATAACTTTCGACTCAGTCATTTCCGGGCCAGGGTTTCTTATCTCAAATTGATACATGTACCCTTCGCCATCATCCCTGAAAGTTTGTAATACCACCTCGGAGACACCCTGTGTATATGATGTAAGAAAGAGGTATGTCAAAACTTATGGAAATATTCTTCACTTGAAAAGGATGGAAATATGTTAACATGGGTCAGTAAACTATTTATTTCCTTGTTAGAGCTCTTTTTCTAAACCCCTCGCAATCTACAGTAATTAGTGTAGAATGCCATCATAGCCATCGTGTAACAACAACCCCACACCAAAACAGTCTTATTTACATGTAGACGTCCTTGTTTACCTCTGGTTAAGATGTAATTATTGTAAAATTGCAAATGAGGGTGGGTGATATACCATACATGATGGTTTTGTGTGTTTACCACAGTTCTGGTGTCATTGGAATTCCTTGTCACAAAGTATTAGAGGCTGCAAGACAACAAACACCTTTAAGAACAGCTTAAAAGATAACCTTATTAGCATTTCACTCCAATCATACTGATTTAAAATATTACTGACTACATTGTTACTTTTTTCTTTAGACATCATCCTGATTGTGCTGCATTTTCAAAATTGTCTCATAATAATCTCTTTCTATTATCTAATATCATTTGAAATATATTAACATTCTATGTATTTTAGTTTAATTCTGCTACACAGTTTATTTCAGTGTTTAATTAATAGTTCATAGTATTTTGTTGTTTAATTCGTAAATAACTCTTGTATACATGTAACTCTCATCTAAATCAAAGTGTTGATTTCTTTGTAAGTTCATGCATATGTATATACAATTTCTGCTGGTTGAGTGGATGAGAAGGCCTTACGGCCTTAACTCTGCCAGCTAAAATAAATCATTATTATTATTATTATTATTATTATTATTATTATTATTATTATTATTGTTCTGGTATGGGGTGTAATGGACACGATAGTTATGATTGCATTCCAAACAAAAACGAACCAACTTGTGCACCATACAATGTAACCAGAGTTTATAAAAAGAGCTGTAACAATGAAATAAAGCATTTCCGGAACAATGTTCATATTACTCGTGTATATTTTTCATATTATACAGGGTGTTAAAATAACGTTTACAACGCTTCATATTTTGTAAGTGACAAAACTTTAACAGATGCGCCGTTTATTGTGTACGTAAGTATTAGTGTAATCCTTAAGGAACGAGACCAATTGTCGTTTTAGGGGTGGTGTTCAAACTGCCGTCCATTGAAGGCATTGCACAACTGTGTCTGGAGCGCTCAAAAAGGCTAACATTGTCTCTAATAACATGTGCAGCTTCAACAAAGCGAGCAATTAAGTCTTGTGCCGTATCGATCGGTGTCTCATACACAAGACGTTTCATGTCTCCCCACAAAAAGAAATCGATGGGTTAGGTCCGGTGATCGAGGTGGCCACGGTACCGGCCCACCCCTGCCAATCCAACGATCGGGGAATGTAGCATTTAGGTGGTTCCTGACACGACGATCAAAGTGTGGAGGGGCACCGTCATGCTGAAACCACATTCGTTCTCTGATGTTCAATGGGATATTTTCTAAAAGTTCTGGTAGGACGTCGCGTAGAAAAACAGAATAATTACCACCACGGAGACTGTTAGGGATCCTTCCCAGGCACAGCAGTACAAACAGAACTAACAAGTGTGTGTTGTGACGGAAGTCAAGCCATCTACACTTCAGGCCATCTTGCGGCAAAACGGCGCATCTGCTAAAGTTTTGTCACTTAAAAAAGATGTTTGTTTGTACCTCCTTTATCATCCCTGAAGCGTTGTAAACGTTATTTTAACACCCTGTATATGTGTGAAATTTTTCCCCAAAATTTTGACATTTCTTTTTGATACACCCTGTATATGCAATTCGAACCCTTCAGGCCATTTTGCGGCAAAACGGCGCATCTGATAAAGTTTTGTCACTTAAAAAAGATGTTTGTTTTTACCTCCTCTATCATCCCTGAAGCGTTGTAAATGTTATTTTTAACACTCTGTATATGTGTGAAATGTTTCCCCAAAATTCTGACATCTCTTTTTGATACACCCTGTATATGTAATTCTACTCTTTGTTTAAAGAGCTTGAATAAAACTCTTTGTGGATAGGAAAGCTTGCCCCAATTAATTTGCTCGTCACTGCAAGTGCATTCCTTATTCGAGTCTCGACTGAATGTTCTTTCGTGAACGTGATCACAAATTCCGCAAACACGGGAGCACGCGGCTGGCACTTGATGAAAACTGGAGTCTGTGTTCACGAGTTCGTGCCCTGCTCGCTGCCCATAGCCTCAGGCAGTACGCGGAGGATGGGCACCATGTTGAAGATCTGGGGCACGGCGTTTATGGTGGTCCTGCTCCACGCCAGGATGTGGTCGGACCACCCCAGCAGCGTCCACAGGACCAACACGTAGAACAGGATGCCCATCGCGCGATCCACCCAGTATAACCTGCAACACAGGCGTTACCTTGTGGTCTGAAGTAATAAAGCACATCTTATTCCGCTGTCATTATTTCAAACAAAAATAATTGTTTTTTTTTTGTCAAAACTTGATTGCCCATCACTATTTTTTTTTTTAAGAATTGTGTGTTCATAATACTGAACAAATTTACAATTGAATTACCTACAAAATTTTCTAGAGTTCCTTCAGGGAACAGCGAAATCCGGAGTGAGACAAGTGGCCAACAGGCTTGGAGCTCACACATTCAGTTTTTCTCAGCCCCGATCTTCCTTGCAAGGACGCCTTTCCGCGTACCTTTTAATGCTTCTCCTCCCATTTCCCTTCTCATTCATTCAAGGGGAGAGGACGGTATTTTTTTTTAACTTTTTTCCTGTTTGGTGTAAAATATTATTTTTTTGTATATGAGGCGTTCAGAAGTCAACATGATTAACTCCTTTTCCAAAGATTTTGAGATAATCAAGATTAGAGTTAAATGCACATAATTGATTCTGTGATGTATTCAAGAAGAGTATTGCATTTTTTTGGTTTTTTTTTTTACTGAACTATGGAGCTAATCACATTGACCACTGAAAATATGATCAATTTAATAATTGCCAAGTTAGAAACTCTGAAATAACCAAAAGTGGAGTTAATCATGTTGACTTCTGAACGCCTCGTATAGAGAGCTCATAGCTGTAGCAACTCAACCAAAAATAAATATTATGAAAAAAAATTATTTGGGGGCCCAGATTTGAAAAAAAATATACCCAATGTAGGATTTTACTAAAACCGATATATCTAAACCATTTTTAAAGATAAATTCATCCAGTTTTTGCAATGTACTTGCAAAAACATGCTCTACAAACTGTCTGTAACAGAATTTTGATATTTGTCCCTACGTTTGTAAAATAAACAATTAAAATTTAATAACACTTTTCTGATTTCCTTTCTTGCAAACAAACGGACGTAGTTTTAAAATGAAATCAATTAACAAAATTCTGTTACAGAGAAACGTTTCCTAATAATCTAAAGAATGTGGGTTCTAAATTTCATGCATGTATCTTTAATAGTTCAGAAGTTATATCCATTTTTGTCTGGAAATGTAGCAAAAGAATGAAGTTACCGTAAACCGATAAAAGTGGGCGTGTGATTTAAAAATCCATAGCGCAGGAAGTTTAAAAATGGCGTCTCAACATCCGATAAGGGCACAAATACACACAAAATGTTATGCAATGCATTCCACATATATCAAAGGGTATTTTAAGGAACAAAAATGTTTTTTTTTTTAATTCATTTTACCGGAAACAATAAAAGGGGGCGAGTGATTTAAAAATCCATAACTTACTTACTTACTTATTGGCTTTTAAGGAACACGGAGGTTCATTGCCGCCCTCACATAAGCCCGCCATTGATCCCTATCCTGAGCAAGATTAATCCAGTCTCTACCAATATATCCCACCTCCCTCAAATCCATTTTAATATTATCTTCCCATCTACGTCTCGGCCTCCCCAAAGGTCTTTTTCCCGCCGGCCTCCCAACTAACATTCTATATGCGTTTCTGGATTCGCCCATACGTGCTACATGCCCAGCCCATCTCAAGCGTCTGGATTTAATGTTCCTAATTATGTCAGGTGAAGAATACAATGCGTGCAGTTCTGTGTTGTGTAACTTTCTCCATTCTCCTGTAACTTCATCCCTCTTAGCCCCAAATATTTTCCTAAGAACCTTATTCTCAAACACCCTTAATCTCTGTTCCTCCCTCAAAGTGAGAGTCCAAGCTTCACAACCATATAGAACAACCGGTAATATAACTGTTTTATAAATTCTAACTTTCAGATTTTTTGACAGCAGACTAGATGACAAAAGCTTCTCAACCGAATAATAACAGGCATTTCCCATATTTATTCTGTGTTTAATTTCCTCCCGAGTGTCATTTATATTTGTTACTGTTGCTCCAAGATATTTGAATTTTTCCACCTCTTCGAAGGATAAATCTCCAATTTTTATATTTCCATTTCGTACAATATTCTCGTCACGAGACATAATCATATACTTAGTCTTTTCGGGATTTACTTCCAACCCTATCGCTTTTCTTGCTTCAAGTAGAATTTCCATGTTTTCCCTAATCGTTTGTGGATTTTCTCCTAACGTATTCACGTCATCCGCATAGACAAGAAGCTGATGTAACCCGTTCGATTCCAAACCCTCTGTGTTATCCTGAACTTTTCTAATGACATATTCTAGAGCAAAGTTAAAAAGTAGAGGTGACAATGCATCTCCCTGCTTTAGCCCGCAGTAAATTGGAAAAGCATCAGATAGAAACTGGCCTATACGGACCCTGCTGTACGTTTCACTGAGACACATTTTAATTAATCGAACTAATTTCTTGGGAATACCAAATTCAATAAGAATATCATATAAAACCTCTCTCTTAACCGAGTCATACGCCTTTTTGAAATATATGAATAACTGATGTACTGTACCCTTATACTCCAATTTTTTCTCCAATAGTTGTCGAATACAAAAAATCTGATCAATAGTCGATCTATTACGCCTAAAACCACATTGATGATCCCCAGTAATTTCATCTACATATGGAGTTAATCTTCTCAAAAGGATATTCGACATAATTTTATACGATGTCAACAAAAGTGATATTCCTCGAAAGTTACTGCAGTTAGTCTTGTCTCCCTTCTTAAAAATAGGTACGATTATGGACTCCTTCCATTGTTTTGGTACAATTTCCTTTTCCCAAATAGCAAGTACAAGTTTATAAATTTCGCTAGATAATGCGCTTCCACCCTCTTGTATTAATTGTGCTGGAATTTGATCAATATCTGGAGACTAGTACTTTTTCAGATTTTCTATTGCAATTTCGACTTCAGAAAGTGTGGGTTCCGGTAAATCCATAACGCAGGAAGTTTAAAAATGGCGTCTCAAAATCTGATGAGGGCACAGATACTCACAAAATATTATGTTATGCAATGCATTCCACACATATCACAGAGTATTTTAAATATATATTTTTTTAATTTACTCATTTTTCACCAAAAAATACCGTCCTCTCCCCTCAAGATCTATCTTTACAAAGGGGCTGACAAGCAAACTTTCTGATGGGGGCAGATAAAAAAGTTATTTTTTTTTCTTCCACCATGTTAATAATGTCAAAAGAAGTGCTCATACAAATTTTGGCCACTCGACCGCATTTACGAGGGCCGTAAAAAAATAAGTTCGCCATGGGCCGTTAACAGAAGAAAAACACAATTGCATTGGGCAAATTTATTGGAACAGACACAGCATTTATTATTGAGTTTTTAACATATTCCCCACCGGAATTGAGACATTTGTCATACCATGGGATGGACAGAGAGGTACAGACGGCTGTCAAACGCTGGTTCCGATCCCAGGCGGCTGACGTCTACGACACAAGGATACAAAAATTGATCCCATGGCATGACAAATGTCTCAATTCCAGTGGGGGGTATGTTGACAAATAGCGCAACAATTGCTGTATCTGTTTCAATAAACATTTCTATGCAATTGTGCTTTTTTCTATAAACGGCCCCAGGGAAAATCACTTTCTGGACGGCCTCGTAATTGCGTCGAGTGGCCAAAATTTGTATAAGCACTTCTTTTGACATTACTAACATGGTGGAAGAAAGAAATTTAACTTTTTTATCTGCCCTCATCAGAATGTTTGCTTGTAAGCGCAATTTTTTTTTCTAATTTCATTTTACTCACTCTAAGGTATATCCATATGAGCATATCATAGTAGTTGGTTAAGTGAGCTCTGTCGTAATTCGACGGTAAGTGACTCATTTGTGCGCCGGAAGATGGTGTTGGAGATACCTCAACAAACATCTGGCAGCCCGTTTTTCATCAATATCTCAGAAACTTGCCTTTGGTGCTTAGCCCCATTGGAAAGATTAGTCTTCAATTCAGGTCTTTAGAACTTTTTTTTTCATAAAAATTGTTGTAAGTATGAAGATAACATGGAAGCATTTCATAATACTGGGCGAAATATGTTGTCTCATTTACTTGAACCAAAGTACACTACAAAAATTCGACATATTCATTCTTCATATTTTGGATAAGGATGTTAGATTTCAAAAAGGCATATGACTCGGTTAAGAGGGAAGTATTATATGATATTCTTATTGAATTTGGTATTCCCAAGAAACTAGTTCGATTAATTAAAATGTGTCTCAGTGAAACATACAGCAGAGTCCGTATAGGTCAGTTTCTATCTGATGCTTTTCAAATTCACTGCGGGCTAAACCAGGGAGATACACTATCACCTTTGCTTTTTAACTTCGCGCTTGAATATGCCATTAGGAAAGTTCAGGATAACAGGCAGGGTTTGGAATTGAACGGGTTACATCA